>NC_135177.1:27168059-27338059 GCF_041146795.1 Maylandia zebra
GAAGCATCTTTTGCAGACTAAACCTTTCGCATATCTGTGTACTCATAATTGATTCTCTGTTATATCGCAAGGAAAATGCCACCAAGATAACTAAGGGCTGCAGCATACATGGTAAAAACCCCTCACTGAAGTCTGATAGATTGTCACATCTTATCACAACTTTGAAACACTGAGAGGAAGGAGAGGTAGAGGGGGGTGAATACGCACTCGACTCCTGTACCTCAAAAGGTATTTTTGCGCTAAACATTTTCAAAGTGCTCTGCCTTGAAAATATCATTTTGTATTTTTCAGGTTAGTGGAAATGTGAGGATTAAGTGAGATAGAGGTAACAACTGACTTCAAGCAACAAACTTTGGGATTTAGATCAAGTTTGTGTTTGGAACTTTCCATGAAAGGTGCGAATAGAAATGTGCGCACAGCGCATACAGTGCAAGTCTAGGTGATGACTTTTCATAAAGTAGGACAAGGTAGCAACATTTAAAGCCATGAAATGAACCTTGTTTATTATCAATTTAATCTTTTTTTCTGAGATCCGTCCCACTTGGTTATTTTTGCACATCAAGCATTTCACTCAGTGCAGTTTAGAGCAATAATGGCAGCCAAAGATGAAACAACAAGCTCTCATTTTAGATAGAGGCTCCTCGTTTCTAGCTTGCAGCTATTGATCTTGGTGGCTGAAATAAAAGCTTGCAGATTTGATTGGTTCCATGTCTCCATTCGATAGGTGAAAACCTTGCCTCTAGATGACCTATTTATAACTGCTAACTTTGTATGCACTTAATGGCTGCATACATGATATTATGCTAAAACATCTACATGCCCTGAGCTAGAAGTCATGCTCTACTGATTAATGACCCATTTAGAATATATGGACTTAAAGATTTTTTTTCTTGTATTGCAGGGTAGCCCATTAGACAGAGGACTGCACTGAAGTGTATTAGTGGAAAGACTGATTTATCCTTTCTAACATTTGCTTGTATGGGAAAATTTCTTTGAGAAAACCTAGAATAACTAACGCATTAGAATTTATTCTAACATATGTTAGTCAGAAGAGGCAAGAAGTTCACTTCATAGTTCATTACACTGAATTATACAAGTAAATAAAGTAAATACATTTTTTACAATACTACTATATTTAACCAAATGCTGCTTTTTACAGTTAGGAATAAAAATATTATTTTTCTTAGAAAATGCAGATTTACTAACACAGTTGAAACCTGAATATGAATGCAACAGGGAAGGATAATGCTGTAACAATAATAATAATAATAATAATAATCACTTGATTTGTATGCTAAGATGCAGTCCAGGATGCTTCCCAAATCAGGATGACAACTGATTTATTTTCACTGATTTATTATTTTCATGGTACCTTTGTTCACCAGCTCTCTAAACTACTTTGCGCTTTTGTGTTGTAATACAAACACATTTTTTAAAATTTATTTGTACAGATGCTGACATTTCATCCTGACAGTTTGGCTTTGAACTTCTAAATCGAGCAATTTATTTAAAAAAAAAAAAATCTTTCATGAATCCCGAGCACTCTTAATAATTTCTAAAAAGATAAGGTAAAAATAAAATAAATCTCAGCACGATGGATAGAGCCTTTTGATGTTTCTTTTGGAGACTTGCAACATTAAAGGCATGTGTTGACAGTGCAAGCCTGTGATGTCCTGCTGTGCTGAGCCCGAGAAAACACCCTCCAACAAAGAGCATCTTCCCTCAGCACCACCAGCCACCCTCCTCTAGCCAGTACTCTGCGCCAAGTTACCCATCATCCCCCTTTGTGTGCCAGCTTTGAACATCAACTACATAACTGAGTCCCCAAGTTACACGAAATCCCAAACATCAACCGTCACATCATATATTTATCTAGAAAAATGACTCTGACAGAGTTCTGCTGGGTCTTGCTAATCAAGCATGCTTTTTGCCAATGTTCTTTTAAGAGCCATCAAATTCTGACATTTAATGTCAGATTGCCAGTGATTTATTAGCAGATTGGCTTCTGATCTATACCACAGCAGTGACTTACTGTTAAATTATATAATATTTTTTTCCTTTAAAACATCAGACTGTCAAATTGCTTGTGGTTTACGGTCAAATGTGGTCATATCTATAACATTGTTACAAAGACAGATTCATGAGCTCCCAGTCAGTGTAGATAAGGATGTAATAGAGATTGAAAATGGCCTGATAAGCCAGCGCCATTCTAAGAATATGTCATGTTGGTCCAACTAGTGAGACATATTAGTGGGTTTTGAGTGGAAATCAACCAGGAATACTATGGATATGGTGCATCTAAAACAAACTGTTTTTAATGTTAACTTGGACATGAAACCAAGAGAAAGAAAAACACAAATATCTCTGAAATCTGTGTTCTCGCACACATACATTTCTCCTGAAGCTAAGTGCTTCTCCAAAGAAACTTATCACGCTTCATGAAACCTGTGACTTTTGCACTGCAGGGCATGACAAATGTCAAAAATACATTATATAAACATACAGTTCTCAAAAACAATAACAACTCAGAAAATGGGGAGAAAAATGTGGCCTTTAGCTTAGCATTCAACCAACAACCTCTGTTTAAACAGCCTAAGTTACTCCTGCATAGTTTGTTTTTTCACTGTGTGGCTCACAATTAGTACAAGTCATCATGTGACCTGTCAGTGAGGAGAGGAGGACATACACTGTGCTTGTACTAGTTTATTAATGTTGGTAATATAGCATATTTGTACCCAAGTATACACAAGCAAATGTTATACCCATAAAACCTAATATTTAGGATGCTAGACATTTAGTCAGAATAAAATAGTGTATTAGAATTTCTTTTATTTATATATTGATGTATTCTCTTAGTAACAGCGCTTTTATGTCACCTGGTTTAGGATGTCTGGTTCACACTTTATTCACGCAGTTAAACAGATGGTGGGGGCCTGGTGATTGTATCTTGGGAAATGGGGGCACTCACACAGGAAGCCTGGTGCCAGTGTTGGAGAAGTCTTTTGTTTCTCTTTGAGGACGGGGGAAAGAGACAAGGGGATCAACCGCTGTAAAAGGTGATAAGGGATTGTGAACTCTTTCTTTGGGGGAGACCAAAGGTGTAAACAACAGCTGTGTAATGCCTTTTGTTTTGTGAGCTGTATTTAAACCCAGGGCTGGCCTGGGATTGGGAGAGACTGCTGGTCAGCGCCCCTCAATGGCCGCTCTCTCACTCAAGCTTTGGTTTTTATTAAAAGATGTTAGCTACTGCTCATTGTTGTCTGCGGGCTTTATTAAATGAACATTTTCTTAGCAATGGAAAAATAGATCAGATGTCTCAAATAAGAAATTTATTTCCTCTAAAGCTCATCATAACAATCCGGTCATTAAGTGATGACGCAATGAATCCTGCTTCTGGGCCCAAACTGCTCTGCGTTTAATACGGCTGTTGTGTTCTTGACATGTTTTAATGCTTTGTATCTTGTTCTATTTAACCTCAACAAGCCCCTAAAAACAGTCCGTGATCACTGTTGGTTGCCACTATTCAAAGCTCAGTTTTTAAAATCTTATGATGTAACTACAGCCCAGCCCATGCAGCAGTATATTAATGACTAACCTCGTATTGTGGATGGATTATCTCAGTTGTTCTCCTGACTGAAGTTTGGTCCGTTTACAGCATCCTGCCATGCGGCTGCATTTGACCCTAACCATCGGGAACACTCTTGTTAACTTTTATCAAGTGGGAAAAAGTTAAGATAAGATAAGTTCATCCTCCAGCTTCACTGTTGTGCTGCTAGTAATCACATAGCACATCATTATATACCAGCTAGCCCAACTTCAGTAACCCTACAAACATCGCTGCTGTTTACTTTCCTGTCTTCATTTATGTCGGAAGTGATAGCAAAGCTGTACGTCTTAATTTGTTTCAGAAATCTCTCAGTCAGAACATATTATATTTAGATGGAAACTAGCAAGCTAACTTCTTGCTAACTTCTAACTCTGTTAAATTTTATAAATTCTGTTTTCATGGATGCCTGGATGTTAAACTTAATTGTTACACCTGGTAGAGTAGCCACACTGATCATTTTATTACAGATAAAAGAATTTAGACAGTTTTTAACTCTCAGTGATGATCGTTTGAATTTGGGATCTGAAGCGGAGTTTGGGCCGACAGACTTAAAGACCGGATTCCTTTGATTGTTGGTATAAGTAGGGATGGGTACCGGTATCCGGTGCCATGATGGCACCGGATCTGACATAAACAGTAGTAACCAGACCGAAAAGCAGCGCACATTTCGGTGCTTTATTTCAGTGCTTTTTTTTCCTGAGCTGTGATACACTTTGAATTCTAGCCAATCATTTTACGTTTCCGAGGATAGTAAGCGGGTCCAGGTACGTACGTTCTTTTAGAGCAGAGCTACAGATTAAAAATGCCCAAGGCGAAGCGGTCAAAAGTCTGGCTGTACTTCACAGCAAAATATACAAACTCAGCAGCCTGCAACAAGTGCTTTAAGCTGATACTGTGATACTTTCAAAGGAAGTAACACCTCAAATCCGATGAAACACCTGGCGATGCATAGCGTTTTCTTTTAAAAGCCGAGAAATGCGCCGTATTTGATAGCTTGCTGCGAGACCTCACACCAAGCACATCTACTGCGGGTGTGGTGCCTGTTATCGGACCCAGAGTTAGCAACATCCCCCAAAAACCCGAAGAGGAGAGTCCTAGCCCTGCCAGTGTAGCAGAAATGATGACGGATGATGATGGCAGCAGCCACCGTTCTTCTTAGTAGCTTAATGTTGTTCGTGTGTAATTTACGTTGAGTAGGCTAACCACGTTATTAAATTAATGCATGTAAGGTGAACTAGCAAACACCGTCGTAGTTACATGTGGCTGTCT
This sequence comes from Maylandia zebra, assembly GCF_041146795.1. Lineage (NCBI taxonomy): Eukaryota > Metazoa > Chordata > Actinopteri > Cichliformes > Cichlidae > Maylandia > Maylandia zebra. The sequence continues at coordinate 27,172,936 of NC_135177.1, forward strand.
TCTTGTTTGATGGCAGATACTCCCTTCACCCTGGCCAAAAAGACTAAAATGACCAAAGAAAAAGTGGAAAACAGTTAAACATGAGAGGTTTTTGGACAAAGTTTGTGTTTTTTCCATTGTTTAAGCACTGCTTGCAGCCAAGAGTGATACCATATATGCCCCATAGCTGCAGAAAAGGCTAACATTGTTATCTTTTTACAAAAAAAGCAGCTGAACATGAGAGGTTTTTGGACCAATTTTGTGTTCTCCATTCTTTAAGCACCGGTTTGAGCACTGTTTAAGCACCGGCACCGTTTCAAAAGTACCGGTTTGGTACTGGTTCGGATAAAACCTAAACGATACCCATCCCTAGGTATAAGTTAACACAAGCTATGCAGTTCAATGCTTTCCATGAAGAAAGCTATAAACAGTTTTAATTTATCAGTTATATTCATACAAAGTACAGTTAACAGAATACAATAATAATAATATTTTATTTGAGGGTCCCTTTCTAAAACCCAAGGTCACCTTACAAAGACAAAAAGACATCAATAAAACAGTAAATTAAAATAGTTTCTAATAAATTAAGAAACATCAGTATTTGGTGAGAACAACTCCAGCTCTCCCAAGGACAGGATGCATGCAGCTTATCAAGTTACTTGGTAAGGAGCATCTCGGTAAGATTAGAGAAAACTGTTTGGATTTTGGCTCCTGCCACATGCAATCCAAAACAGACCTACTGATGTTTAGTTCAGACTACAGTGCCAGTTTAGGACATTAATTTTCTTGCTGTTACTTCTACAGTCTGACTCTATTTGTTAATGATTACTTCAAATTGGTGGGGAAAGAATTTGAGACCAGTGGTACTGTATTATGTACAATGCACAATGCACAATACATGCAGTTAGGATGAAACGCTGTTGAGCACTTTCACATAGTCCTCCAGTCTGAGTCAAAGTATCCTGCCGTGAAGCTTTCTCTTATAATTGCTGGAAAATACAACAAATCTGTAAGAACACTGACTGCACTGTACCACAGAACAACCCCAAAACAGACAAATGAACACATATAGACATGAGTATAAAGTATGCCAAAAGATGCTCTTTGCTCTTAGAGCAAAAGACCTCCCTCCACCCTTAAAAGAGCCCAGGAAGCTAATTGTCAATGGTACATTTTTGTATGTAAGAGAGCACTTCCCCAAGTAGTGCCTATTACTCCCTGCATGAATTGACAGGGCTAATGAGGAAATTAAGGTTTTATTAATTCACCCAGAGGACAAGATGAGGGAGAAGCAGGGGAGGAGAGGAGAGGCGAGGACTCCTTCTTTGATTTAAAGGTTAATTTGGAGACGAGGGTAGCGGGAGCACAGAGAGTGGTCCTGACAATATTTTGATGCTCCTGGATGAGAGCCAGCTGTCCCGCTATGGGTGTAGCTCTGGCGGAAAAAGGAGTGAGAGACAGACGAAAGGGAGATGAAGTGGCAGCCAAGTATGGGTCAAGCCTGGGAATCACGCGGAGGCAATTAGGAGTGCTAGCTTCATCTCTAATGCCAGCGGCTACATCCGGCCATATAGCATTGGTGAAGGCTTCTAGCACTACACACGCTGGGTTAAGGGGCATTAGCAACTCAACACTTGACTTTGACAAGGTCAGGCTTGAGGAGCAGCAGGCAGACTGGCGTGGTGCTGATGACCTTACTCTGACTTGCTGGTGACCTTGCCATGCTCAGCACTGTCTACCTCACAGGTAGTGATAAGGATCACTCTCCAAAACTCTCCATATTTCTGCACTCTTATCAGCTCTTGAGCCTAAACTGAAGGTTCATGTTATTTACTTTATAGAGGTCAATGTGAGCTCAGTATTGATGATTCCCTTTTCACATTAGCATACACTATTTCACAGCATTTTGTGACTATAAAAGATACTGGAATAAATATAAAGTTCTTTATTTACCTGCAGTAGCAGCAAAATTCTCTTGGTTAAGTTGATTAAATGTGCTTTGACTGATGGAAATTCTTCCCCTTGACATTTTACAAGCAAGATGGCATTGTGTGAAGTACACAAAGGACCATCTGTGTAGGAGTCAATGGGAAAATCTGATTAGTGAAGAGAAAACGAAACACGCTGTAAAGTTTGCTTTCAGATTTTTCTCTCTGGACAACAAATTGCACAGTGAGGAATTTGAACCGATTTAGTAAAACTTCAGTTTGAATTAGTAATTTCATTGAAATTCAGATGTTGATTTGTGATGAAAGTCTTTTTCTTGCCACACAGTTGTGACAATTATTCATATTGTAAAGTGCTTGGATTCCTTTGTTTTTGACAAAATGTTTGCAATTGAATGCAACATCAGTTTTTCACGAGCGATAGAGAGACAGACAGAGAGGGCGACGCCAAACTTGACATTCACACACAGACATGATTGACTACACAGTGGGGACACTGGGAAGGAAACACATGGGTGAGACTAAACTTGGACATGAAAGGGAACTGACTAAATTAGCAAAAGACTAAGAATTAGAAACATGACTCACTTCACAAAACACAATACAAAATAGATTCAAGTCCAAAAAACACAAATCATTGGGAACCAACCCAGGGATCCTAAAAATTTTGGCCAACTGGTACATTTTAGTGCTGCTCTTGAAGCTCTGATTTTGGTCTCCACCAGCTCCTGATAGCAAATATTCTGGAGCCAGTTTTCCACTGTTCCTGTCATGCTGCATCTATACATCTATATATATGGCAAGAGATTCTCGCCATGCACTTTGTTTCCTTCCTATTTTTGTCATGATTTTAGCCAGCTGGTATCTGTCTTGGCTGTCTGCTGTAGAGCATCTAATCTGAAAACAGCTGCGATGAGAGCAAGGTGAGCAAAAAAATAAAAAAAATGCATTTGTGGGTCTTAAAATTAAAACAATCACCTAAAACTAGTCATGTGACACAAATATAAATTGTGATTAGGATTACTTTAAATAACCTAGCAACTAAGATACCATCCATCCATCCATCCATTTTCATCCGCTTTGTCCGGGCCGGGTCGCGGGGGCAGCAGCCTAAGCAAAGAGGCCCAGACCTCCCTCTCTCCAGCCACCTCCTCCAGCTTATCCGGGGGAATACCAAGGCGTTCCCAGGCCAGCCGAGAGATATAATCTCTCTAGCGTGTCCTGGGTCTGCCCCGGGGCCTCCTCCCGGTGGGACATGCCTGGAACACCTCACCCAGGAGGCGCCCAGGGGGCATCCTTGTCAGATGCCCGAACCACCTCAGCTGGCTCCTTTCGATGTGGAGCAGCAGCTGCTCTACTCTGAGCCCCTCCCGGATGGCCGAACTTCTCACCCTATCTCTAAGGGAGAGGCCAGCCACCCTTCGGAGGAAGCTCATTTCTGCCGCTTGTATCCGCGATCTCGTTCTTTCGGTCACTACCCACAGCTCGTGGCCATAGGTGAGGGTAGGGACGTAGATCGACCGGTAAATTGAGAGCTTCGCTTTTACACTCAGCTCCCTCTTCACCACGACGGACCGGTGCAGCGTCCGCATTACTGCAGCTGCAGCCCCAATCCGTCTGTCGATCTCCGGCTCCCTTCTCCCATCACTCGCGAACAAGACCCCGAGATACTTGAACTCCTCCACTTGGGGCAGGAACTCATCCCCGACCCGACTAAGATACCTCAAAATAAAATCAATAGCAATTTTATACCCCTGATTTTTTTTTACATAAATAAGCAAGCCCCCACAGAGAGAGAAAAAGAAATGATGCTCATAATTCATGTTCTTACACCTTGTTAAATAGCAAACACTCATATTTATGCAACTTGCTAAATAATTCAAATGTTAAACCCTCAATCTGAGCTGTGTGGGTTCTTTTAATTGGGCCTTGTAATAACTCCTCCATTATAGAACAGCTGAAACAAGCCAGGGTGATGCTGCATGATTTATGGAACACCTTCATCTAGATAGGAACATCAACAGGCTCACATTTGTCTTTATTCTCTGCTGGAAAGGAATCATATGTGAATACCAACATGTGTCAAAAATATAATGTTAGCAACAGGGAATATTTTTTTAGGTCATTTATTACTCTAGGTTAAAGGAGAAAAGGAAAACGTGCAAAATAATTAGCATCGGGTTTTGCTGTTACTGCTTTTACCTGTGCCTGGTTGTGAGATTGTACATTCATGTCCAAGCTTGTGCAGAGCAGTCAGAACAAGCTTCGAGGCATGATGAACCTACCAAAATCACACTCGGAGCATTACATTTTGCTTGCATAATGCAGTATATAATATTTAAAACCGAATGAATGGTTTTAAAATAAAATATTTATATTTTAATGGTACTCGTCCAAATCCTCTCTCTGCCAGCTGAAAACCTGATAGGGCCAAACAACCCATGCACGCACAAAAAAAAGCATCTCATGAATAACAGACAAGTGTATGGACCATGGAATATGTGGTGCTCTGATCTAATTATTTGACTTCTCTACCTCTGCCAAGACTCTGTAGCAATCACCATTGAAGTAGAGCTTGTGGAATTACTCAGATGGTGCATCAAGTCAAATGAGATATTTATGCTTACTGCTTAGATTGTGGTCGCTGCATTCTGTGGTGGCATTGTCCACTTTAATGTAATAGCAATTTGGCTTATTGGGTCAGCTTGTCCTGCTTCCACTGCTATTCCAAATAGGCCAGGCATGTTTAACGCACATAATACTCAGTTAGATAAAATTCTTATTTATGCACATGTTAAATCTTAATCGCTATTCAGTTTGAAAACTGAAAACAAACTCCCCTTGTGAAAATCATTTAGCCTTCAATATGGACACTGTGACATGTTTGCTTTTAAAAGAAATCACTATGGATGAGGAGTTTTACAATCATTTCTCAATCTACAGTAAAGTGCAAAACTCTCGATCCACCCTACATGTTTGGCCAGGAAAATGGGAATATATTAAAACGTGTGCAAACATGCATGAAAATGCATTATATAATGCAAAAACATCATTTGCACAGTTGTAATGAGCTTGAAAATAAGCGTTTGGTATGACTGAACTCTTACGCAAGATTTCTTGTAATTTATTTAACCTCTTTAGCCCCAACGCCCCCTGATACGGGGGCAAAAGGCAGGAGATCAGTTAGACCACTGCTACACCCCGTTCAAGAACTGTTACAAGGCTCAGCCCCTGCCGGCATTTGGAAAATCGGACCATGCCGCCATCTTCCTCATGCCTGCTTACAAACAAAGGCTAAAGCAGCAACCACCAATCAGGAGGGAGGTCGCTCACTGGACGGACCAATCAGTGGCCGCGCTGCAGGACGCACTGGATGACGCAGACTGGGACATGTTTCGGCGTAGCTCTGATGACATCAACATGTTTACGGAAGCGATTGTGGGAATTATCGGGAAACTAGCGGACGACACAGCAGAAAGAACCATCATCCGAACATTTCCCAACCAGAAGCCGTGGGTGGATAAAAACATCCGCGACGCTCTGAGATCACGCACCGCTGCCTACAATGAAGGGCTCATCTCCGGTAATATGGACCTATACAAGGCTGCGTCCTACAACGTGCGCAGCGCGGTCAGAAAGGCAAAGTGGAGCTACGGGGAAAAACTAGAGTCACAGCTACGACAATGCGACTCTAGGAGCCTGTGGAAAGGACTGAAGACTATAACGGACTATAAACGACCAGCTTCTTCAATGATGAATGCCGATGCTTCACTGGCTGATGAGCTGAACACGTTTTATGCTCGCTTCGATGCCGCAGCAATTAAAACAACAAACGGCTGTGCGCGCTCGGAGTGCACCAGTGAAGAAAATGCATTCATCATCACAGAGCATGCCGTGAGGAACACCTTCAGGAAGGTGAACACCAGGAAGGCAGCAGGACCAGATGCAATCTCTGGCCGGGTCCTGAGAGCCTGCGCTGACCAGCTAGCACCAGTGTTCACGGAGATCTTCAACCTCTCCCTGGCCCAATCTGTGGTTCCCACGTGCTTCAAACAGTCCATTATTGTTCCTGTTCCAAAGAAACAACAGCCCGCTTGCCACAATGACTACCGTCCAGTAGCACTGACTTCAATTGTGATGAAGTGTTTTGAAAGACTGATGAGAGATCACATCACTTCTTCACTTTCTGCCACCATCGACTCACTTCAGTTTGCTTACCGGACTAATCGTTCCACAGACGATGCCATATCTCACCTGCTCCACACATCCCTGAGTCACCTGGACACTGGCAGAGGGAATTATGTTAGGATGCTGTTCGTGGACTACAGTTCAGCATTCAACACAATAATTCCCTCTAAGCTTTTCACCAAGTTGACGGATCTAGGACTCAGCTCATCACTGTGTCAGTGAATCCTCAACTTCCTCACAGACAGACCCCAATCAGTGAGGGTGGGAAAACAAGTCTCCCCTCCATCTCACTCAGCACTGGAGTGCCTCAGGGCTGTGTTTTAAGCCCCCTGCTGTACTCACTGTACACTTATGACTGTGTAGACACATCAGACACCACCTCCATTGTCAAGTTTGCTGACGACACTGCTGTTGTGGCCTGATCTCCGACAACATCGAGACGGCCTACCTGGAGGAGATTACGAACCTGGAGACCTGGTGCCCGGAGAATAACCTCCTCCTAAACATCAGCAAGACTAAGGAGCTGATCGTGGACTTCACTACAAAGCAGGCGAGGAATTACAAACCCCTCATCATCAGTGGCACGCCAGTGGAGAGAGTGGACAGTTTCCGATACCTGGGTGTCCACATCACTCAGGACCTGTCATGGTCCTGCCACATCAACACCCTGGTTAAGAAAGCCCGTCAGCGTCTCTTCTTCCTCAGAAGACTTAGAGACTTCCATCTGCCACTGAAGGTGCTCAAGAACTTCTACTCCTGCACCATCGAGAGCGTCCTGACGGCAAACATCTGCACCTGGTTTGGGAACAGCAACAAGCAGGACAGACGAGATCTGCAAAGAGTGGTGCACTCAGCCGAACGCATCATTCAATCAGAGCTCCCTGACCTGCTGTCCATCTACACCAAGCGGTGCAAGTCCAAAGCTAGGAAGATTATGATGGACCTCTCCCATCCCAACAATGGACTCTTCTCACTGTTGAGGTCTGGGAAGCGCTTCTGCTCCCTTAAGGCCAAAACAGAGAGAATGAGGAGGAGCTTCTTCCCCCAGGCTATTCGGGCCCTGAACCAGGTGTAGGACTGGACTCTCCCACACACGTCACTATAAGACTGGACTCTCACACACATCACCACACGCACCACCACACATTTCCTATAATCCTATAATTCCTATAATTTATAATCTTTATAATCTTTATAATCTTTATAATCTCTTCTGCTATTTGCACATTCTTTACTGTAAATTCCCAAGTTAATTTGTAAATTTTGTAGTAACCTGTAAATTGTAAATATTGTAAAACTTTTTTTCTGTCATTTAATGGTCGGGCATTGCACAGCTACAAGCATTTCACCCCCATGTCATACTGTGTATGGTTGTGTGTGTGTGACAAATAAAATTTGAATTTGAATTTGAATTAGGCTTGGGGCTTAAGAGGTTAAATAGAACAAGGCTCTTCTTTGGATGATGGATGCTTTTTGTTCTATTCTGTGTCAAGATTTGACATTTTTTACTAATGGTGCTAGGTAATCATTGCTGTACTTTTCTTCTGACCTCCTCTTTACCTACTGACAATGATTTGAATCACAAGTTTAAAATTTGGGTTCATCACTCTTGTTGCTACTGATTTATTGTGTACTTTGGCATACCTCTGCCTTTTCTTCCTGTTTCCCTTCCTTAAGATTGGCTTCTTGACAGCCACCCATCCACTTCCATTTCTAATGAGACTTCAGCAAACCACAGATTGATCAATTGGAGGGCCAGATGCATTTCTCAGGCCGTTTTCCCCCCCTATTCCTTAAGGACAGATTATTTATTTTGTGACACACTGTTAGTAATATAATGCCTACAATCTAAAACTGAATCTTTGCTAAGTTCTGTTTTATGTGTAGACACAACACTATCACATCCATTGAGTTGTGTGCTTTTTATGCTGGAATGTTTCTTAAGTAGCTTGACAAAGAAATAATAAAGACTAGAAATTACTCTTAGGATGGTTGGGTACAAGAACTGGAGTAGGAATCAGCAAATGCCCAAAGAAAACCTTAAGAGAATGATTACTAGCGATTAAAAAAAACATCAGTCTTCTCAAAAGCAAAATATAAAGAAATGATGGGTAACTCAAACTTTTTGCATAGTACTGTACATCTGCCAAATCTTTAATAGTGAGTCCATCAGCCAACACACCTTGAGTTAAGTTTGTTGTTAGGATGAGTCACAGCTTTTTACAGTATAAAACAGTTGGAAATGCAAGCAGAAAAATGTGCCGTCCACATCTGTAGTCATGTTTGTTCATCATTCGGATGGATGGCAGTAGTAAAAAGCAACATCTTAACATCAATGTAAAGTGTTTAAATATCACAATCCACCAGAATAGGGTTATTTCTTGTTAGCATCATTCCTACAAGTCTCTGGAACACAACCAGAGGGAAAGTTATTCCTGCTTCTTCCTTTCATTTGTCTGTGCATGAGCACAGCTAAAGCAGCATCTACTCAGTAGTCTGTTGTTTTCTCTGCTTCCTTGTTTATAGTCTCTACAGAAAGTTTCAAGCCTCCCACTGTGACACATACCGGTGCTCTCTCTGCACTGAGAGGACCACAGAATCCAACAAAGGTTTTCTACAGTGAAGGGAATTCCAGCAGAGAGCCTCACCTTCAATATTGCTCAGTTATCAGTTACAGCACATTTCTCTACTACTAGCTCATTGTAGTTCTCTGCTCCAGGCGGTTTTACTATTATCACCAGATGTGAATATAGCCCTTACATAGTTGGCATACCAAATGTAAATGTTCAAGCATTATGCTGGGAATTTTACATCACTGTCCCATTTATATATGATTTTACAAGCCTGCTTCAGGCTGCTCAGTGAGGCTTTGACATTTGTTCTTATGCCATGATGTCATCCTGTCCCCTTTGACTTCTAGTTGTTGATTTTAAGAGTGCTCTATCACTGTGCTGTTGCAGTCCACTAACATTATCTGAATCACTCTTCGGCTTTATTTGACACAGCCCCAGCTGACATCAGTTAGATGATTTGGCAGCCTTTTCACTTATACAATAGCACTGCACAATATGCCAATTTTCACTTGTACACTTGGTGATGAATGCTTGATTGATCTGTCAATTTTAAGGGACCTCCCAGATACTATAGCGTTGAGTGTAATCTGCTGTACAGCCTCCTTTTAGTTCCACTGGGAATGCTGTAGTCCAAACAATATGTTATGAGCACGTTAAGAGATCACACCGTCTCCCAACATAGAACTTCATTTGATAGATGCATCCCAGTGGTGCCACTGTGTCCATGTACTCTCTTCTCAGGGAAAACATAATAAAAAGGAATCAAATTTAATCTCAAGCAGCACTTTGCATTCATAAAGGCTGAGAATACATAAGATGTGAACTGCCATTAGATCTGTTTGTTCTTATTGCAGAAGGATCTAAATGAGGCCATTAAAAGGGCTTCCTTTGTTTCTATAACATGCAATGCATTGTTTTTATAATTTGTGTAATATGAATTAGATCTTTTGAAAATGCACTATAAATAAATCTCAGTAATATGTATGTCTGTAAGAAGGGAGTTTTTATTATATTGTATACCACACTGTATTGTAATGTTAATAGACGGTCATATTATACGGCATAATGTTTTAGAATTAAATATTATGCAGTAATTAAAAAGTCATCCCTGGAAGATCCTTCACGTCTTTCTTGATGTATGTATGTTAAAACTTGTATTTTCTCTATTTACACATGATTCATATTGTTTCCTGTTGTTCTGCTGTGGTTGAACACTGCCATCTAAGGATTGCCTGTAATTGGATTCTACTCTGCTACAGGCAGGCACAGTTGATGATACTTTTCTAAGCTTAGTTTGTGCTTTAAAGCAGTATATCAGTCAGAAGCAATTAGAATTCTTGTAGATTAAGCGAGGTATATGGATTTGAATAGAATTAGGGACTTCGTTTTGGTAAACAAATGAATAAATGAACCATTCTGACAAGAAAAAAAGAGATTTCTGAAAGAATGTGTGATTCGTTGTACAACGCAATGTAACTAAGTGACCCTCTATGAGTCCACAGAAAGGCTTGTCATAATTTGAGCTGTTCATTATTCATTTAAGCATACACATTTGCAGCTTTCCACATCCCAAATCACTCAGATTCCAGCCATGTAGCATATGGAAGAAATGACTGGAGAAATGGCAATGTCGATCTTGATGTTAGCCAGTGTGCAGTTTAATTATGACAGTTTGGTGGATATTATAACACTTTGTCCTGCTGCCATTGCTGTTATGACTTAAACAAAGAGCAGGTCAATGTTCCAGGATGCGCACTGAAACCCACAGACATCTAGTCTTCCTGTCTCGATCCAACCATCCTCTCAGGGGAGTGACTGGCGGAAGGTTTACCAAGACAATCACACCCCAAAATCCACCTCTTTTTCTTTGATCCTCAAAGGGTCTTGAGTAGGTCCAGACAAGCTTGACAAGCTTGAGTGCTGGTTGTTACAAAAAGGTATTTGCATTCTCAACCAGCAATTGCTTGTGCTTTGTGGGTTTCTGCACTGAGCCCTTAGCTAGGAATGTCAGACTTTGTAAGCTGTTGCAGAGATTTGTGGGAACAGTGCTTACATTTTCCCTTTCCACAGAACTGAGTCCATATGATTTCCAGATTTAGTGAACATGAAACTAACTAAATGAAGGTTCAAGCTGAAATTGGATATTAAACATGACAGAAAAATGCACCAGAAGGCTCTGTTATCAGCAAAGTCCAAAACCAAATTACACAAAGTCTCAATTAAAGTCTGGACTCAAAAGGGTGTAATTGCATCCATAAACACACAAGCTTGGAAAAACACGGCCTTACAGGCATCCAAAATACTTGTGCATGATGAAATATTTCTATCAAAGCCAGTGGGGGAAGAAATTTGTTTTCCTGTCTGCAGTTCAAAGCATATGGCAGAATAACATATTCTCAAAAATAATGTCAAGTGCCAGATAATCCCTGATTAAAGATCAGGCCTAAGTGTCAGTGAGTTATTTGCTTGTGATGTGGTGGTGGGATAATGAGGAGAAAAGCCACTCCACCTGAGGTACTGCTGCCATAATCTTCACAGTAAACACTTATCATACATTTGCCATTGATTAGGATGTGCCTCTCATCAATCATCAGTGGCTCGTCGGCGCAGATTAATAATTATGACATCTGCGCTCAGTCAAGAGCTCTGATTAGAGGGAGGAGAGAGGCAAACGCATCTGATAATAGTGAGCAACGAGGTGTTCAGGAACTCCATCATATTGTCTGGTTCATTTGATGATCATCTTACTTTCACAAGTTTGCTAGCTGACATTTCTATTAGCATGTACAAAATAATATACTGCAACACAAATGAATTACATATCAGTATTATTACTTTACAGACTCCACCGTGGCTGCTGAAATCTGCTTAAGAAGACAGCTAGCATTACTTATTTAACATCAGTTGAAAAGATATCTATTTTCAGTCAAAAGAAAATATACAGTTATGTGTTCTTCTGAGTTTATAACACAACATGCTATTATTAAAATCATGTAGAAATCTGAATCACACATTACCTCTGTATGGGTTCACACAGGCCTAAAATCAGTACTTCTAACTGATATTTCCAGTACTTCTCACAGTTATTGCATGTTAATTTGGATTCCCGTGTATAGATTTGAACACTCTAACACCTGTTTGTTAAAAACAATGCCCTAACATAGCTATACATCTGATGTTTGATGATTTACAGCCTTTTTTCTAACAACAGGAAAATGGGATTTTTCTCGTGTAACACATGAATGGCATTTTTTGCCATTCGTGTGTTACACATTTTTTGTTGGTCCATTAACAGTGGTTGTAATAATGTGAGGATGAAACAGAATTTCAGTGCTTGCTATCAAAATAATACATTTGAATACAAAACCTTTTCTGTTAAATGCCATCTTAAATTAAGTAAGGCATCACATTAGACATCAAAATATGAGGTCCATTATCAGGTGGAGGCTGGCATTGTTATTTCCAGTTTTTGGTGTTTTCATACATCATATTATCTGTTCCATTTTCCAGCTTGCATGTCATCAAAATATGAGCCCAAGTTTGAGAAAAATGAAAAGAAATACAAAGACCTTGGATTCATGTAGTTTCTCGGAACAATTTGCTGCCATTAAGTGAACATACTGTACCTCTCTCTTGCTCTTTCATTTCTTTTTTTAAGTGACTAATTTAAAAAAAATTCAGCCTTTCCATGAAGAATGCCTGTGAGTGCACTTATCTGGCAAATATTAAAAATAGATTATGGGCCATTGGAAGGTAAGTGGTTCCATAAGTAGAATTGATTGTGCCAAGAAGTATCATGGACATTGCCTACATCACCTTGAGGGTCTCATCCTCTTAATGATGCCATGTGCCACATGCTTCCTCCTGAAGAATGGCAACCGTTTCGCTGCGGGCTCTGACACTCCAGTTAAACTGCTATTCCAAGCAGTTAACAAGAGCACCAATGCCTACATAACAGACAGCAGCTGGACAAGCGAGGACGTTATGGTGGGAAAGCAATACTCGGATCCAATCAAAAATTCCAAATGGCAAAAGGAAATAGGATTACTGCCCTGAAAAATAAGCTTCTTGTAAATACTGGACAAAAGCACTCAGCTATCTAGTGCCAACTTCCACATATGAACAGGAATTTCTAGTTCCACAAGGATCTGTGTGAACTATATCTTAATTTAAATAATTTAATCATTTACATTAACTGATTATTTCTGGCTACTTGCAAGCGACTCTCATTACTTTCTCTAAATAATTAGTTGAATAACTTGACACAGGTTTTTAATTGTTATGCACCATTGAAATGGGATGTAAAACATATTCATTAGAGTGTTTCCACTGCCAGGCAATATAGGGAAAAAAGCCACCATTTACAGAATCAAACTTCAGGTGAAGTTTTTAAAAACCCTTGGTTTGTGCTTCCAGCATGATTTTCATACGAGTGATGTACTCCTCTAAGCCTGCTCAAGGGAAAGGTGTGGACAGCTGCCAGTTCCGTGGGGTTTGGAGATGCCTTGTGCAATTACGTTCTTCCACCGTAAAAGACTGCCATGCCGATGCTGCCAGTTTCTTCCCCTGGACCCTGAGCCTTTCCTCCCAGCCAGCCCGTCAGCAGACAGGTTGAAAGGTGCCATTTGACCATGGAGATGGGGCTCCCTGTCCTGCCAGCAAGCTTCTGAGCCGATTTGAAGGTGTGTGTCCCTGGACTGGAAAATCTCCCCTATCCGAAAAGTCGATTAAAGCCAACAGCTGCGTTTCAGGTTCTGCCAGGCAACTGTGCAATACACACACATGCACACACCTTGACATCAAGAAGTGTTTGGAGCTGTTCAGCTGTACGCTTCAACCGAGCCTAAACACGAAGTCAACTTTGCTTATCATGGATAAGTATTCTCTTGTCAGGAAGTTGTGTTCACTTTATCAACAAACTTCATCAGATTCATTAGTGAGATGGCTCTGGCAGTAGATTAAACACTCTGCAAATATAGAATCACATAACAAGATGGCAGGTTATTTTCCCACTTCATCTTAGTATCCAAATAAAAAAGAAGAGGATCATACTGGGTAGCAAGATAAGAGAAAATCAGTCTCTTTCTGTACTTTTTCTGTGCCGAATGTGGAAAAAAATAATAAATTACATTCTATTTTGAATTGAAGATGTTTTGAAAAAAATAAAAAATAACACAGCAGCTGCTGATGACAAAAAGCCTGGAACTTTAAACAAAGCAAAACAAAAAATCATGTCACATTTTCTGCAGCACACCCACTTGCTCTTTAGTGTTACAATTGTTTGTGTCAGGAAATTGAGTACTGCAATGGCGCTCATTGCTCAGCAGCCACCAAATAAATTTCCATTGGGGGAAAGGAAATCGATACACGCATTCTGCCTCTTTTAGGATCTTTGTAGACTCTCCCTTGTGATTTTAAAAGTATGTTAATGTAATTTATTGAACCTCTTACCCTAATCACACACATTGCCTATAATTACATACCTTGACGGCTGCTGGACTTCTAATTGCTAATGCTTTTCCTGGAATTTGTCCTCTAATCCTTGTATGTAATGACTCTTAAGAGAAAGGAAGAAAAGTGCTTTGCTGCTACTTTTCGCAGTTGCAGCTACCCGAGCTGCAAGGGCACTGTGGTTCAAGCTGCTCCTGATGCTCCTATATCATAATGTTTGTCACCAGTTGACGGAAAGTATATATTAACCTTTGCGTATCTGATTATCCGAGGTAAAATGATTGGGTTGAGGTTGCACTTTAGTTAACTGTAAATTAGTAAGCTGTTCAGAAAACTTAACATAATAAAGTGAAATCAACATCTCAGCCAACATCTCCCTTTTATTAAAAATAAGGTGGATAGATCCACATGATGTACGATGATCCATGTCATTTCTATCTTTAAACTACACACAGCATGTTAAGTTCATTAAACAGGCAAGTTTATGATCCTTTACGCCAGTGTTGAATGAGGTAAACAGCCAGTTCTGGAGAGTGCAGCTTCTACTGCGTGGGGCACCTGCTTTGTTTTGAATTCTGCTTGCATTTTGCTTTGTTTTTCTACTGCCTTGAATCCCCATGAAAACTCGAAACCCAGTAACACATTAGCCACAGACAGATGTTCCCAGTGTTGTTTTTTTCTGCAGGTCTGCCTTAACAGTTGGAAGTCAAATGCTCACACTGTTTTTAAAATCCATTAAACAAATCCTTAGCCCATTTCAGCCTCATGCCATATAGAGGGAGCTCGGTGATGTTTTTTGCAGTAGTTTCTTTGCCATTAATTCAAGGTAGTCACCTAACCTAGCTTACTATTGTTTGACAAGCACTGAAGCACCAGTACACTAAATGACTCAAACCAAACCAAGGCTTTTACAGAAGACACAATTTTTGGAATTTTGTCTTTTTACACCACAGTGGATTTTAAATCAAACAATCAATACAACTAAAAAAAAAATATTGTACTCATAGATTAGTGTGTAATGATATCTTCAAACAAACTTCTCATTAACTTATAATTGATCAATTAGAAATAAATATGAGTGGGATTGCAGTTTGTGGAAGCCACCCTGTTTCCCCACCATATCCTCAACAACTCACTGTCATCAGTCTGAAGTGAACTTCTCTGACTCATTGACTCGGGTCGGACTCCTTTCACAATCTTTACAGACAACTTCCAGAGTAAACAGATGCGGACACTTTTCACCCAGCATTGACAGCTGAGGTAAGCAGTGGACTGACACCCTTCCACAGACAGGAGAAAACTAGTCAGATCTGGTCGAAACAGCTGGAGCCGTTAAGGGGTAAAGACTAAATTTCAATGTTTTTGATTTGTTGTTTTTATTTTGCTCTATAAAAATAAAATTGAACTCAACTGAATTGACTAAAACGTGTTTTCTATAGCTAGAATTATTCACTTTAAGCGGGAGGGTTAAGATTGCAGAACTGAGTTAACTGCAATCTATTGGCATCTAGCAGTGAAAATATTACACACTCTAATTTGAATTCTAAATTTTAAAGTGGTTTTATAAAATTGGTACATTAACTGATAGGGAATTACAGCCATATTTTCTGAGCCTCAATATAATTGGACAATTGACTGATAACAGTTCCATGACCAGGTTACATATATTTGCTTTTCATTGCAATTTTAAATGCAGTCCAGTAGATGTCAAAGCTAGGCTGGTAGGCTGAAAAACCAAAATAAATCTATCTAATAGTAACAACTTGAATAATGGCCAAATCAAAAATCTAATATATTCTTAAAAATAATAAATGCACTGGGCAGCTCAGCAAGCAAAAGACAAAATGCAAATGGTTAATGGTTCTTATAGAGCTTTTCTATTCTGTCTGAGCACTCAAAGCGTTTTACACAACTCGCCTCATTCACTACTCACACAAGCACTTTTTTCTATGCTCCTTCTATGTAAGTGCTTTCTATCTAACATTCACACACATTCATACTCCGATCGATGCATGGGTTTAGTATCTTGCCCAAGGATATTTGGCATGCAGACTCGAGCAGAAGGGGATCAAACAGCTACCTTCCAACAAGTAGATGACTTTACCTCTTGAGCTACAGCCAAGTGCATGGTGACAGAGTTTTTTCCATGGTTAGGAAACAGCTTTACACCAAACCAAGTCAAGAACATTCTCAAGGAGATAGAGTTATATAATCAAGAGATGCCTTCGTGAATGGAAATACAGAGGGTTTACGACATTGTGCAAACCGCTGGTTACACTCAGTAACAAGAAGGCCAGATTAGGATTAGATTTCTTTTTTGTAATTCCTTTTAAATCAAAGCAGGAATTCTGCACTTCATTCACATCTTGACTGTGATCCACTGTGATAATGTACAAAGACAAACCCTAAAAATGATGCCTTTATTCAACAATTTTATTGTGTAACTATATGTAAACATTTGGGTAAAGGTAATTTGTGTAAAAATGGAGGACAAGCTAATGTTATATTCTTGCTTTCGCTATTGCCAACTAAAGTAAGTAACTGTTGTTGCACTGGGTTCTATTTTTATTGCTGTATTTAAAGGATGTTTACTCTTGATGAGATGTTTTATTCGTAGGGCAGGATACCAGATTTCTTACAATGTTGAAAAAACGTGTTGCATAGAGAAATTTTTTTTAAACTGTCAATAAAAGGTAAATATTCACTTGCTGTACTTTAGCTATTTATTGATTAGTAAAGCTTGATTTTACTACTTATGCACAGGTTTTCCATGCTTTTTTGTGTTGTAGTTATTCTATTGGTGCTCGTTTTTGTTGTGTATTCAGTTCGAGTTTAGTCTCAGTGCCCTTGATCACCCAGCTATCTGGCAAACCTTTGTTGTTAATTCATTTGTTTTATGTAAATTCCTTGTCAGTCCCACTGTATGTGCTGGAGGGGCCAACAGTGGTACTGATGACTCAATCAGGAACTGTTTCAACTACTCCTGGGGGAAAAAAATGACTGGGACTTTTATTTATGGAATTCCATATTTCCCTGCACATTGCTGCCCCCTGATTTTTCTAATAAGCCATACATCGGCAGGAAAATGTTTTCTTTTTTTTTCTTCTATAGAGGAGAGTTTTTTCAATGAACACTCATTGTTGTTTCAGGTTCTGGGTGTTGGTGTTGTGCATACTAGCTCAGAGTCCCACTGTTTACTGGCTTACTGGGACACTACAGACAGGGACACATTGTGATTTGTTCTGGAACACATGCCATTCTCTCAATAGTAAGTGTTTGTGGTCCTAGAGGGCCATGAAACTAGTTACTGATAACTATTTACCATATCAGGATTGCAATGTATATACATGAAGAAATTCAAACAAAGCAGTGAGCAGGTGCATATGTCTAATCTGCATAACAGCAGTATTTTATTAATTTACTTTTTTGAACTAGGCAGAACTTCTCTTCTTTTTCTACTTTCTGTATATAAAGTCAAAAAATTTAAAAAATAAAAGTAATCATCATGTAGATCCAAATTGCATCTATATTGGTGTAGAGGTGGTAGGATACAAACTCTTGGTAAGCTCTTTTATTTTAAAGTATCTTACCACCACTGACAAATATCCACAGTAAATTTAAATACTCAATCAAGCTATTCCACAATGAAATATTTTCTGGCTGCACAATGTTTGCTTTAACAAGTCTTAGAATAACAATGAAACACTGTAATACTGTTGGCCCTGCTACCATGCACACATTATTCACTTTTCTCCTATCTAAATGACATAACGTATATGTTTAATGTTGACACTAAGCAAGCTGTCACTGTCATATTAAGTGAATATAAAGCCAGTCAGTTGCACATGAATTTACTGTTTGACACAACTGATACAAAGCTACACATTACTGTGCATTTATTCATCTGGTGCAATACCGAAAACAATAAAGTGATTTGTGAGGATGTGTCACAAAGTCAAAAAATACATGTAAAAAAAGATATTTTCTTTCCTTCTGAATTCTCCCTTCAGTCCGCTCACCCATGCTGTGAAGCTAATGTCTTCCTCTCAGCCTTCCAAGCCTTCTCTCCCTCTGTGACTCAAAATGATCCAGCCACACAATAACAGTGATCCAATATGAGGAACAAGGGGCTTATTTTTCCTCATAAAAACAGACATTACACTAATTTAGTAATGTCTTTGTAATTCACACATAAGAAAGTAAACTGAAGGTAAGGATTAAGAGAGAAACAGATGATACGACATGAGCAGTGACTGCAAGTTATGTCTAAGCTACGTCACGTAGGGTGTGTCAAGTCATGACAAGTATTTTTTTTTTTTCCAGAAAGTAAGTATTTAGTGGATTCATTTAGTTCCCTGTCAGTACTGTTTAAAAACTTTTTTAACAACCTGGCTATAGTTAACAAAATAACAATACCTACTTAATTCTAAGAAAGAAATTGCTGAAGATTTTAATGTAAACTACATCATGAAACAAAAGCTAGTTCTCTGGAGTTTCATTAACTACATTGCAAACATTTTGAACTTGAAAAGTTATCTGTTGTTTGGAGGTGGTACAACACGGAGATCGGCTAAGGACATTAGAAAAAATAAAGTGGTAGTATTTTTGCGAGATCCTGAGAAAGACTTATTTTCTGCATTTATCATACATAGAGTTCCATTGGTACCCATGAGGCTGCCTAGAGTACTGCAGCTGGTTGTTAATGAATTCAACAAAGACTGACATCGCCTTGCGATGACTGTCCCCGTGCAATTCAGACTTCCTGAAGTGAGAGACTTCCTTCAGATGTCTCTCACTTAAATACTGCCAAACGCTGATTTATTCTCTTAATGTCATCATTTAGGCCAAGTTCAAAATAAAAATGTACAACTCTCTTCACTACTATGGTTGTTTCCAAGGTCTCAGTAAACTGACTTTTTGTTATGTAGGGCTTTTCTACTTCATCTGGAGCACTCAAAGCACTTTATACAAAATGCCTCATTCACCAAAGCACTTTTTTTTGCTTAATAAGTGCTTTCTATCGAACATTCACATGGATTCATATGAGCAACTTGTGCTTAGTACCTTGCGCAAGGACATTTGGCATGCAGACTAAAGCAGCTAGGCATCAAACCACCAGCCCTTTTGATCAGTAGATGACTTGCGCTACCTCCTAAGCTGCAGCCAATTAACTCAATTTGAAACTTTTGCAAGAAATTGTAAGAGTAACTCAGGATTTCGCAAAAAACCTTTGCCGGATCTCAATTTATTTTTTTCAAATGTTGCTTGCCGGGCTCTATTATAAAGTGATAAATATAACTTTATAATACCAAAATTGTATAAATAGTTTTTTAAAATTACATTTTAAAATTAGGCGTTGGGTTTATCTAGGCACAAACCCTGCTGGAACACAAGACCAAAATCTGCACGACAAAACGGACAAGACAGAGCTCTTTGTCTTTGTGGCTCGCGAGGGAAGTCAGCCAAAGTTGAGGAAAAGATTCCTTCAGCTGAACTCAGCTCACTTCGACTGACTCCTTCGCTACAGCCCTTTTTATTGTCACATACATGAATATGCAATTACGTGTAGGTGCATGTGTGTGTGTGTGTGTGTTTCCAGCCATGCCATACATAGACATACGACCTTTCAATGAACTTAAACTGTGTGGTATGAGGTATGCAGAAAAGCAGAAGTAAGCGTCTTGCTAAACTATAAAAACACAAACTTGCAATAGGTCGTATCTCAAATGACCATTTAAAGGTGTGAAGTCTCGCACTTTAATAGAACAGAACAGTCTGGTTTCTAAATCTATAGTGGAAACTATAACGTTAAGGCTGCTACCTCTCATCTCATGGTACACAAGCGCTCACAGACTTTTATCAGACCTAATAAGGATAAGATACTTTATCAGCATACAAATGATTATATATTTCTAAGCATAAATGACAATATAAAAAATATCAATCCTGACATTAGGTGTTTTAAAATTTCATTTAGTTGGATCATCTCATTGCCCTGAAAAGTCTCAGAACAAGTAGCGGTATTATGGTATTATTTAAAATAAAACAGATTTTTTTTAAAATTGTGACATTTGTAATTTATAAAAGAAGTATTGATGTACAACACTTACATTAATAGTTTGTAACAACTACAGTCTCAAATTTCTCCTGAGACCACGACCCTGTTTAAAAACTAAAACGTTGTGTGGTATTCCACATCTCCAAGCTTGTAGATGTGACACAGATCGATGGCATTCCACCATCAGTGTTTTCAGACCGCCAGATGGCTGGTGGGCTTCGGTCTCCTGACATTCATCAGTGTCTTGCAGTCCAGTGCCCCCACAGCAGTGCTCTGACCCTGGGACTGGTTCTGCAGACCTGTGTCTCTTGTGTTTTCATGGGGATTACACAGGCTTGGTCTAATGATGCCGCCAAATGAGATGCAATTGCCTAGGAGCATTTGGATATTTGGCAAATATGGGACAGCTTTCTCATATTCCTATGCATTTCATGGGAAACGGGATGGGAAAAATGTGTGGCCTACTTCAGATATCCTTAGTCCTCGGATACGAGCATTTTCAAAGCTTGCGCAAACTCAATTAAGCTATGATACTTTGTGCTCTCAGCTGTTTTAGTGCCATCGTCTATCTCAAAATTTGCCATCATGGGAACATAGGTGTAAAATACAACAAAAAACATTGTCCTTATGACCCAGCAAGTCAGCTGATTGTCATGGAATCTCATCTTCTTCCTCCACCACCTCTGTCTGGGAGTCCTCCTCTAAAAGGGAAAAGCAATCGTCCCACTAAGTGATTTTCTCTGACTCCCCAGGGTGATAAAGTGCACTTTCAGGCCACCCTCAGAGGCTTGTCCCTAAAACACCCAGCAATTCACAACTGTGGCTTTGACAAGCTGGCTTTTTTCTCGACAAGTAAAGTGAAAGTCTTTTCTAATGGACGCAACATCACTACTGTGGAAGCCAACAAGCCCCATGGCACCACCAAATGAGCGTTGTGCAACAGTGGAGAGGGAAATAAATGTCACAAAAATGTAATTTCGCCTCTCATGTTAAGGGCTCTCCTGGCTCCCACTCTGGATACCTACTGGCATGTTATTTGTAGTGGTGCAATTCCATAAAGGTTCCACATAAAATGTTCATTCTGTTAGTTCAGCATCAGCGGTCTACTTTAATGCAATATTTTCTTTGTAATATGACTAAATGACCAAAGATAAAATTAACATTAAAGGGTCTTTAAATCCCCATAAGAGGCCTGCACTTATAGGATATCCTGATAATTGATTTTACTTGTGCGTGTGTGTATACATATATGTATGTATATATATGTGTGTGTGTGTGTGTGTGTGTGTGTGTGTGTGTGTGTGTGTGTGTGTGTGTGTTAAATATGAATGTTATGAATTGGTATTTTTTTAATATAAATATAAAGACTGGAATAAATAGTGTTTCACAAGTTCCTATCCTCCTTCCAAACAATAGTCTGAAGTATGAATACTGTCCTTACATGTCTTCTCTGCCACTACAGGTATGTTTCTATATAATAATTAAATTTAATGGATGGATGAACCCTAAATTTCTAGCACACTATACTGATGCTGAGGACAAATACATTTATGATTTTTTCTCCAAAGTCAAATCTGTATACCCCACTGTGTGGAACATTTTTATGTGAAATAACATGAGGCCAGGCTTGCTGCGGTGCATGAAGCTGTATTGGCAGTCTGCTGTGAATAAATGGTTTTAGCCTATAGTGGAAACAATGAATTGTATGACTGAAAAAGTGTCTTTAAGATAGACTGCTTATGTCATGGTTAATACTTTATAAGCTCTGTACTAGTGCCGATACTATGTTGGATCAGAGTACTCCTAATAAAAATAAGTATTTTTTTTTAATTATTGTGAAATTTAAAGAACTATTTAAGCTTTATTTAAGTAGCGACCGGTGTACAGTCGTGGTTCATAATATGAATTTATAACGCAACATGACACTATGATCCACATATCATACATTACCACGTCTAACTCGCACCACATAGACTCTCATAGGTAGCTGTCATTTCAGCTAATAATTCTGTGGAGTTTAATTTACTGCACTAACGTAGCTACCTAGACAAATTAGTACCTTGCGATAAAAATAAAAATATTGCCACATTGTGGACATAGGC
The DNA here is from genome assembly GCF_041146795.1 of Maylandia zebra. NCBI lineage: Eukaryota > Metazoa > Chordata > Actinopteri > Cichliformes > Cichlidae > Maylandia > Maylandia zebra. The sequence goes on from NC_135177.1 coordinate 27,195,233, forward strand.
GTCACTTACCAGACAGGCAGCTCTTCTTACAGACTGGGTGTGTAGACAAGGTTTCTATCTCTCCTCACATAATTAGGAAACAGCTTACCCAGGTACTGATAATGCCAGTACCAAGCTAATCTATAATTATCAAGCAGACTGACTGTGCCGCCCGTACACTCAAAAGTGCGGCAACCATTATTTTAACCCGAAACATCAAAGAAGCTAAACAGTGGGAGAGAAAAGGAGATATGTAGTTGGTTAAAACGGATTTCATTCTTTTGTATGAATATCAAGGTTTCATTCTTTCCCGTGTTACCCCTCACTCCCCATGGTAGCGTGCATTCATTGGGACTGCTGTTCTGACCAGATAAACAGGGCTTTTTTCTTTTTTTCCCCCCTTTTTTTTGTTTATGGCAATTATTGCCTGAGGATTGTTTTGAATGTGACGTGACTGTCAATGAGGAGGCAGGCAGGAGCGAGGGGAGATGTGATGAGAGGGAATTTAGACCAACTGCCAGAGCCCATTCTGTTGCAGCTCTAGGAAACATCTGGCATCAATATGGCTGCTACTTATGGAAGTTGTATAGAATTTAGAAATAAATATATACATGTTCCTATTGTTTATGCATGTGCTCTAATTATGCCGTTTTCAGCTGCATGATGATGCTGGTTTACCGTGTACCAAAAAAAATCGAACAATGCTGACTGCATAATACCACCTCACCACTGTTATGTTTTTTGCCCCATTATGCATATGATTTCTGTAGAGTGGATCTGTGCACTTTGTAGAAAATGAAATAGCGCTACATACCAGCAGGATTGAGCTTTTTAATTGAAAATGCCTTGTCGCATGTTCGACTTGTTTGCATTTTTTGTCAGTTAGAAGACATGTAAAGCACATATGATAATATGGTGTTTGTGTTGTTTTTGCTTTTTTAATGCTATCTTTTTATCTTTTGCGTCACGTGTCTCATTAAGCATGTGGAAAAAGACATTCAGCGAAATCACTCATTGGTTACTTCTCAAAGCTTTGCTGTACATGTCTAAATTACCTTTCATTTGTGCATTTTTGTGTACAAGACCAATTGCACAAGTTGAGATCTAGTTGTCGCTCGTGAAAAAACAGATATTACTCACACGTGATATTTTCATATTTTAAAAAAACCTGATGTGTGGTTTGTCATTAATCCCAAATGAGATAACCCTGCAAAAGTGGCACCGCTATGATTTAAAATACACTTCAAAGTGTAACTTGTCACTTTCTATTGTCCCAAAAAGCTAGTAATTACGATATCTGTTCATGCATGATTTTTCTAAGGCAACATTAAACAAAAGCAGTAGTTTTTCCCCCATCAGAGTAGTTTTCAATGGACTCTACATTATCACTTGTGCTGAGACCTCAGCAAGGTCATGGGAGAAAGGCTTCCCTTTGAGACAGCGCTTGAAGGTGGTTCTGGATTCTATTTGTGTATAATAGAGTCAGCATTGTGTATGTGCTGTACACTGCAGTATGTCTCATGTCGTGAGCATGATCATGGTGCATATCCCTCTTTCTGGATTTGAGCACTATATTTTATTCCTGTCTGTGGCAACAGGCTCCATATTTTTAACAACTGGAGGTTCACTGTTAAATGATCACGCTAGTCAAAAGCAATAAAAATGTAAATGTGAATCTCTTGACACTTACAAGAAGAATGTAAATGTAAATTACACAAATTAGTCATATTTAAGTACTGGTAGTTATCATTTTATGAAGATGTCACAAATTTTATGTGGATGAGGTCTTACTAATCTAAGGCTAAAGAAGGAGACGCAGCAACAAAGACACACCTGCATATTATCTGCTTGTTTCATTTTCAGACAAGCAAGCTTTTAAAAATTGCATCATTTGTAATTAAAAAAAAATGGAGGTCTGCTAGAAAAAGAAGTGGGAGTCTGTTCAGTTAAAAGTCAATTCTCTATTTGGTCTCGACTAGCTTCTCTGTATCTCTTCATTAATTGAACTGCTGCAGTGATTCATCACCTCAAACTATTTGACCTGGTCTGAGTAACGCACTACCTCATTTCCACTCCAACTCCCTGGAGTGGCACTTTGCAGGCAAATGGAAGAGAGTTTTTTTTCCTGTTCTCACTTTGCTTTTGAACCATCAGGTACACTCACAAAGTTAGTGAAAAGGCCGTTCTAACAAAAAATAATGACATTATGAGCGACAAATGTTGCTTTTAGAGTAGCTTCCCTGACACTTGACTACTGAAATCAAGACTTGTATTTATTCAGTATGAATATTTCATGTTGGTTGGAAAGCTTAATTTCTCAAAGTCTGCATGACATGTGTTATTATCGTGGTCATGTGAGTTCTTGTAAAGGCCCTCACATGTTTGACAAATTGTCAGGAAGGGCCTTTATAATTTCCCCCAGGGATCAATAAAGTATTCTGATTCTGATTCTGATTCTGATAAACTAATTCTTGACTCTCAGCAATAATTAGATAGAAAACACATCATTAAATCAGCGTGTTTCCCCGACATTTGTCAACTTGTCAGGACACGGCAAGTGGTGCTGTAATGTGCATAATGTGAAAGTCACAAACCTGCATGAGTAAAGCCTGCATTTAGATGAATATGCAGCACATTTTTGTGCAAATTGTGTAGACATGATTATATTATAAGCACCTATTCTTAATTGTTTTGAATTCATAGAAATATGAAATTGTAGTGTTTTGTAAAATCTTGCATTAAACACATAGAAAACATTGAATATATGCTAAAACTGAGGCACTGTAAAGAATTCCGCTCTTTGTCCCATTAAATAAGTGTCAACTGCTCAGAATACTAAAATTTTTGTATTACAAAATAATATTGTAGTCCAAAGCAATTACAGCTCTACTGAATTCAGAATAGCTGATTTCTTTTCTTTTCACAATTTCTGACTGGACTTAATAATGTCACATCATTGTTGTGACATTTAATCAGCAAGGGACAGTCAGAATTTTGAATTATAAAAGAAGTTGTGTTTCTGATTCCCCCCGGAAAGCAGCACGGTTTCCCGACCATAGAAAGCTCCTTTACAGTTTGTATTTACGTGAGCCCAATCAATAACTGTAGGGCTTGAAATATATCAAGACATGTCATTTAAAAGTTGAAATATATTTTTAACCCTTGTATGGTGTTCGGGTCTGTGAGACCCGTGTTCAGTTTTTTTCAAAAGAAAAATTAAACAATTAATTATTTTTTCACGTGTAAATGTGTTGTGTCTTTCCACTCACTCCACTTGATTATAACTGATTTATTTATAACATTTTATATAAAAGAAAAACGAGAAGCACATTAATTCATAAATGTGATCTAACAAAGGTAAAGGGAAAAAATTAACCATGTTTGCTGTTCATATGTCGTGTAATTGGGATGAAGTAAACATCTGTTGAGTAATTTAACATAAAATTGTTTGAAAGTGTTAATTTGGAAAGCCAAAACTCTAGCGGGTCCACCAGACCCATGAACACTGGCTGAGTAACAAAAATACGAACACCACACAAGGGTTAAGGTATGTGGCGTTAAACTTAAATTGCATCTGCCTCTTTAGTGACTTGGCACTCATGTTGTTGTATGACACTGCACCCTCGTTGCAGTAACTTGCTGGTGTTGGGGGCTGTAATGCAGTGTGAGATGGTAACATTATTTCCTCAACCTCAAGCCTCTGGGATGCTTTGCTGGGCTTTGTAGCTGTAATGCCTGGAAGCTGAATGTGAGGATGTAGCACTCACTACTGGTGGCATTTCACTATAAGCCAGAGGCAGACCACAGGCTTTCCTTGGGGGATTTGCACCGTAAAAAATGAGTCAGGCTGGTTTGCAACCCCTGGAAGTGGCAGTGGAACAGAGAAGAAAAAGTGAAATGCTGCCATGAAAAATCTATCACCTTACACTTTGCAATGCATGTCATACAGTTGTGCAGAAATTGCTTGTGGTCTGGAAATTGTGGCTTGCATAAAGATTCCTTCTATTTCTCTTCCATCATGTTATTCTCCTCTTTTGCATCCTTTCTCTTTGCCTGTATTCTTTTCTCCTCTTTGAATTCACTCAAAGAAATAGACACAAAAGCATACTCACTATTCAGTGCCATATTTACTTGAAATGTGCATGCTTTTTAATTTTTATTATTATTTCCTAAATTCACTCAATCCTAAAATTCCTGTAAAGCCACTAAATGTGCAATATCATCCCCCCAACACACTTAATGTGCAATGTCACTGATCACACTGCACCTCTCAATGCACCTGCTAGTTAGATGGCATGTATGTGTATATATATAGATGTAAGCATGTATGTGGAAATATGTGTGTGTATGTATGTATGGATGCATATATGTATATATACATATATGTATGCATGTGCGTGTATGTTTGCAGGTGTATGTATAACTTGTACATATCTTTCTTGTGTAAATGTAAATTTGTCTGTTATTGTGGAAATACTTACACCAGTGTGTACTTCACACATGGAGAAATGCCAAACTGCCTTTCATTGTTCTTGTAACAGTGACAATAAAAAGCTATTCTATTCTATTCTATTCTATTCTAATGATGATGATGGAGCTGCTGTTTTTGACATTTCATGAGCGCTTCCATCCTCGCTTTAATTCAGTATGTCTGTGTGGCAAAATGAGAAAACTGACTGGTTGGTGCACGGACACTGAGGGCAGAGGGATGTGCTATATCACCAGGAGACAGGATAGAATCACAGCTGCTGAACTGCCCAGATTTCATCAGCATAGAGGGGACTAAATCCTATCAGACAAGTCAGTCAAGGGAGAGGAGTCCACCGTCACAGTGCTGAAGGTAGGAAAAGTGAGAGCTAATGAACAGAAATCTGATCACAACAGTGTGAAGATCATTTCGATGTGTAAGAAAAATCTGAGTTAAAGGTGCTAGATAGGGCAAAGAAATCTTCCGCTTATGGGAAGTATATATGTTTTCATGACACAATAGATTGTATTTCCTAAAATTTACTGTGTTCTATAATACAGGACAGCATCTTATGGGAGAGGCCATGTCTTTCAGTAACTTATGGATAAATCATAGTGTGATATTGAAATACACAGGAAAATAATAGAATAGAAAGCTTATTTTTATCATTCTAGAGAATACAACAAAGGAGTCACAGTGCACTGAAAGACACAGGGAAACTTAAACATTAATTATATTAATAATAACATGAAACTGAACAGTGACAACTCATGGAGGCCATAGTGTTGTCTGTTACCATTTACATGGACAATGCTAGCTGGACTTAAATGCATATTGATCAAAAGATCCATCTGCTGTAGGGATCTTAATACTGCAACAGACAATAAAAGACCAGACTGCAAGTGTTTACTTGGCAAAGGACCTGGTTGAAATTATTTCTTTCTTTTTTATTTTCAGATGTTCCTTTTGATTAGTAAGGTAGATTGTCATGAACATTAAACCAGTAACATTACATGGATATAAGCAAGGTAATTAAGTTTAGGCATTTCAATAGGTGATCCCTGGTGCATGCAGAGCATGTAAGTCAGCTCTTGAATGATCCCTAATGGTGTCTAAAATGTATTACAAAACATGTGCATGTAAGAAGTGCGTGGTTCTGCCCACACTGCTATTTGATATGATTATTATATATTTGTGGATTCGAGATACAAAAAACTGTCTTACAACAGTGGAAACTGTGGAAAATGGTGATGCAAGACATTTTTTCTCTCCATTCTTACTTTTCTTTCAAAGTGAAAATGTGGAAACTAGTGATATAAGATAAACATTAAGTTAAAACTGGTATGCTTCATGTCCAATCAAGTAGACATGAGCACTGGACATCCTGTCCCGGCTGTAGCACACAACTTTCCTTCCTCATTTCAGTTTAGAAGAGGAGAAATCACTCTATCATCGGTAAGTGCCATTAACTTGCATCCATTTTTAAAATTATTGCTAATCAACATAGCAATCCTCTCTGTGAATGAGACTCGAGCAGACCCACCCGGTATATGCAGCTGCCAGCTCTAACCTGCTCAGTGGGTGCTTTGAGAGTGCAGATTAAAACCAGTCAGGTAAATGAATGGCATTGATCAACCATGCAATTATTTGTGCACTTCTTTTCTGAGATCTCCAATGTGTTTGAGAAATTAAATGAACTATAATATCAACATGTGGAGAAATCTGTCTGTGCAGCAAAATGAAAACCTTACAAGTATGAAAGATTTAGGCCCAAAGTCAAACGGTACAATTCCGCATCTACAAAACAATAGAGAGCCGGTAAACACGATGCAACAGCATACGCATAAAAATACAGCATATTATATTGGCAGCCAGCAAGGGAGGGAGATAATGGATGATGCCTGTTGATTACATTGTTTTCTATAATGACTCAGTCACCATACACCATACATGCACCATTTGTTTTGACTTCAAATTTCTGTCTGCCTGATTCAGATAATGAGCCAGATTTGACCAGACCAGTGGTTCCGCTATTATTTACCTGTTGCTGCTTCACGTGTGCAACCCAATTGTTTTTCCTCAGTGAATTAAAATAGAGTTTTCAAAGGTTACCTCACCTCCATAAAATAGTCACTCACAACTGTTAAAAGAGAGGAAAAAAGCTGAATTAAATCATGAAAAGCAATTGAAGAGTTATGACTTGCACTGTAACTTGTAAGTCACTCAATTCAGTGTTTTTCATTATTTTTATTCTTTCAAGTTTGGCTCTGGGAGATAATCCAGCTGTTTGGCTTTTTCAAATAGCGACACTTACATACAGATGGCCATCTGTACTCAAAGAAAGCGACAGCTGCAACAGTTATCAGTTACCTGATGGTTACATGTTGATGTCACTGACCCTAAAAAATGTAGTTTAACATTTCACTCTCAGAACACAAGCTACACTGTATTAATATACGTAGCTGACTACCAGCAAATTCTACCTGCAGGAGCTGCTTAGCCATTAAAACCCAACCACGAAGCTCCTGGTGCACATGCTTTGTGCTGCTGGCCTCTGTGAGCTACCAAACAAATTTCATTGTACTGTATAACTACAATGACAATAAAGTTCTTCTTATCTTATCTGATATTAATGCCAGAGGAGGTTTGGATTTATTCTGTCAGCATAGTGTTGGAGATTTCATGCACTCATGGGCATCAGCAGTCGGTGACTTGCTGTGGCGTCTAAATGTTTCCACTTTACAGCTTACAGTTGATGGTGAAATATTTAGAAGGGAAGACGTTTCATAAACACACTTTTTTACAACATTCTCTTTCTTCTTGTTACTGTAAATGCATGCATTGTGAGTCTGCACTTGTGTGATACCATCCGGTCTGATTTCAGGTGTTTCGCATCAATAACAGTGTGTGTCCTTGTTTGCCACTGTTGCACTGAACCTGCAGATTTCTGGATCTCATTTGCAGTAAGCTAATGCCAAATCAGCGCAAACACCTGCACCTCCACAGTGGAGAAAAATAATTTTCTTTGGCAGAATTTTTTTTTACCATGGCTGGACTTAATGTACAGTTTCGGTCTTATAAAATGGGTGTAGCTGCCACAGATTTCTGAATTTTAGAAATGCAGGTACTGTATATGAACTTTATTGAATAAAAACACCATTAAATCAGCAGTTAATCCCCAAGACACCTAAAAACACACATTACAAGTAGTCATTATAAACCCTCATAATTCACCAGGCTTATCCTTTAAAACTAGCGTTAGTGGTGTTAACGTAATACTCTGACTATTATCAGGACACTTATTGACCAATTTCTTAATAATTAACCTTCCTGTTTAAATAAATGTGACTTTCTTTAGTGCGCAAAACCAGGCAGGCAAGATTATTACCTCTACTTCGTCTTTAATTTTATTAGGAAACGCTTTTGATGTCCATGTGTACTTAAAAAATAAAATTATGAATTATTTAATACTTAGTAGCAAGTACGATTACCTCAGGTAACTAGAAGTCCGTGATCTTTTCTCTTGGTAAATGAAAAGCCTGAATATATCCTCTTACTTATCTAAAACAAGTAAATTAAAGTTAATGTGCCTCCTGCTCGGCTAGTAGTATTGTGCATCTAACTATTACTTTCCTCTTTTTTCATGTTTTGAATCACCTAATCTCCTTCCCAACATCCTTTCAAACAAACAAATAAATAAACTTACACAAAAGATAAATTGTGCGGTTTTTCTTGCAAAAGGTGATTGCCAATTGTAATATTTCCACACAGTTAAAATTATCTTCTAAAGAGCAATGAATGTTGTGGCGAGATTAATGAAATAAGGCTATGTCAGTTAAATAAAAAAATAAAAAATCTAAATACAGTAGATAAGATAAGTGTCTCTATTGAGCATTGGAGCAGTTAAGCATTGGTGGGTCAAAAGCATCTAAGAGAGATGATGACAAAATATTCTGTGACAAGAACAGGAGCTGAATGTGAGTAATAAATCAATTCGGCTTCTCGTCGGGAGCAGAGCCAAGTGAGCAGTCCTGTGATGGGCACCTGGGGATGTGATGTCATCACTCAATATCCAAGTCTGATGATGAACAGGGAGTTTTTCTCAGTGCCTCCTCTTTCGATTATCAAACAGCCTTACCTCGTCTTTTCTGTGACGCAGGATCGATACAAAAACAGCGTGCACATTTTGCAGTGGCACCACTCTTATTCAAATCATTATGCCACATGAAGAGTTTGGACTTAATTTCTGAATAAGCACCACGATACCCCTCAGTCTCTGCCACGGTGGAGTTTTTTTCACGTACCCCCTATACGTATAAGGGATGCATCATTGTGTGGCAGTACACATAATGACTTGTGCTTTTCTTCAGCACTTCTTTTACTGCACAGAAGGTCTGATGGAAAATCTCAGAGCAGGCGAAGAGAGCAAAATCAATAATCTATTCTATTTAATGGGCTGGAGTGTCACAGTAACAAGATGGGAGTGGATGAGGCGAATTGTCCATTGCCAAATCTTAACAGAAGGTTGCACACAGAGACGCCCCCCTTTCCCTTCTCATCTTTCTGCCCCTGTCTTCTTCCTGTCATGTGCACAGTTAAACATATGTACACCCTCTCACTTCATTCACACACACACAGACCTACACATATGCACACATACATACACGCACACTTTCATTTCCATGTAATGATGCTATGCAAAGTTAAAATCTTCCAGTTTTTGAATCTTTCTTATATCCCCACTAATTTAAAAATAGTTTAAAAGGACACACAGCTTCTGTTTGCCTCCTTCATACCACTGTGTTTAAATAGCTAACGACTAGCTGTTCTACTTTGCATTGACTTGCACTGCCAAACTCATGCATACCAAATGATTTGAAAGACTTTTGACTTTGATGCCTGTTTTCTCCATGCTGTGCTCTCCTCTATCCATCGATGTTTCAGTATCGACTTTTAAATTAATCTCTCTGATTAAGCTATACAGGAAAGTGACGGTTTCATTCCTTGTACTACAAACATAAGATTTAGCTGTAGTGTTTTCTCTGTCGCCCTAACTTGGCAGTCAGTATTGGCAGCGGAATGATTTCATATTTGGCTGATGGAAATTGGAAGTCATCCTCTGAAACAATGGTACTGTCGACTGCTTTTTCTAAATACAGTCTGCTACAGACCATCTAGAACCTGTTAGCATACTACTGCTTCACACCTTGACCTTATAACTATTTCTGTCTTGTAACATGTGAAAGAAATTGGGTATTAATGTATTTAAGGGTAATGTTGGGGACTTCATTCAAAAAAAATAACCTGTTAAACATTACTTGTTACTTTTCTTAAAACCAAAGCATTATTTTAGGTATCCCAGTACAATTTAAGATTTATACTGGTGTATTTTCTTTATCTCTGTCTCACGTTCTCTTTCTCCTGCCTTTTCTTCTTCTATTTTATCCACCATTCCTCTTTCCTTCCTCATCTCTACCCCAATCTCTTTTTTTCTCTTCTGTCCCATCTTCTGAATCCAAGTAAAGGCTATAAAACAAGAATATGAATTTATTTATTACAGATCGTGTCACAGCTGGTTATAAGCTAATGTTATACCAGATAACAATAGGCTTGAGTGTCCTAGAAATCATCCTTTCCTTCTGATAAACAGTTTGAATGCATTTGCATATCATATGGGGATTTGAGTCTGAAAACATTTCAGTAACACCAGCTAACAGCAGCTAACACAGACAAAAACAGTCCCTACATAGAGAAAAGTTCAAGATGTGTTCAGTAACTCAACTCAAACTCACTGCCACCGGATAGAAGTGAGCTTCACTCACTCATCGGATATGAAACTCCTTTCACAAAACTTAATAGCCTCCTCCACAGTAAATAGATGTAGATGCCTGGCATATTGACAGCTCAGATAACGAATAACACCAGCCAGACTGACTCGGGGGTAAAAATGTAAAATATTGCAAAACATTTAACTGACACATTTCCGATTGTTATTCCTGATTTGTTGTTATGTGTTGATATTACTCAAACACTTTAAAATATAGTGTTTACATTTGCAGCCATTATACAGAAATGCGAAGCGATTAATTACCGACTGGAGGATGTAATTTGCTTATACTACTCATTACATTACTTTTACATTCCTCTGTAACATGATCATTGTCACATAAAATCAAAAATATAACTCCTAGGCTATAGTTCCAGATGCCATCACAAGCCTCCAAAGCCATCACTGAAGTGATTCGACTGTAGAAAACTTTACAGAGGATGTAATCCCACAAGCTGAAGTGCTCATCATTGTTTTTATTATTTGGTAATTTCCTTTCTTATATTAAAAAGAAATATCCATGTCGTCACTACTCAGAAGTTGGAGACACCATTTTTTCCTCTATGTGTGACTTGAAATCAGCTGATTGTAACGCAAGTGAGAAGGAAGAAAAATATGTTGTGTCTTTTGTTTGCTTTTTTGTTCATGCCTTATATTACTGGGTTACTGACAGATGTAACTGTAATGTGATGACAGTAGCATGTTACTTTAAAACTGTTTATCAGTTTAATTTACAGTTTACTGCCAACTGCTGACTTATTAGAAACAGTACTACAAGGTTGTATATCGGCGTAATAACCAAGAATAAATTTGTAACTAACAAGCTAATTTGTGAGTTGGTAGTAAGCACCGACCCAAATCGCTCAGAATAATAATTTATTGACTTGGTAGTATTTAATTGAAGACTTGATTCTAAAGAATAACATAAATCATAAATCTAATAACTTCATATTTCAAAAGCCAAGAACATTTTAACAGATACTAAATAGAATTTATTGACAATGTTCATATTGGTCAAAATGACAACTCAAGCAGGAAGAAATGTAATGTAGGAAGTTGCCAGATTTTGAATATACACTGATCTCATTGTATACATTTCATCAGGACCAAAATTAATCAGTATGCAATTTTTCCTTTTAGGATTTGTACCTCAATCTACTGCCAAAGTAATCATGTGATTAACCTACCACCCAGAGGTTAAAGTGGGCTGTCAAGTTAGTTTTCTATGTGCTGCAGAGTTGCTTCCAGTTGACAGCGTGGCGATAGAGTAACAACAAAATAACACCCGCAACACATACATATATGTTTTTGTATATATATACTTTTCAAACAGCTGAACAAATATCAAATGAAAACTCTTCTGCTAGCTAAAGGTAATGCTGCTGTAAAAAATTGTAATGTGTGACAGAGATGGAGCAAATCACAAGATATAAGAAAGAGGCTAGGAGACACACGAGAGAGATTATTTTTAAAGGCAAGGACTGTTGAGCAAGTGACATTTGATAAACTGGAAATCTAAAGGTTACTTGTAATGCCCTTGTTCATTTTAGAGTTTTTAATTGGTTAAGGATATGTTCCTGAAATTTGGGGGGTTTTTAGATAGTGAAACATCTTCAAAAATAAACATACAAATTGGCATATACAATAATTATAAAATGTATGTGTTATTCAGAGGTTGCGTGAAAATACTAGTAGAGTTTAGTATAGACTGTGGTGTTCACAGATCAAGGTTAAATTAGTTTCAATTATGATGATTAGAGTCAGATTAGAGTCACTAACTGAATTTAGCCTTTTTATAGTAGCTGTTTCTTGCCTAGAAGTGGGAGATCCACCATGATAGTTTTAGGATTCTAGGTGTTTGTCTCTGTCCCTGTGTCTAGTTTCCGTGTCTGGGTCTCGGTCTCTTAGTGTGTTGTGTTTCCTGTTTTATTTTGACAGTCCCTCTTGTTGTGTATGTTCTTTTGTTACTGTCTCTCATCAGTTTGATTCCTTTCACCTGTGTTGCACAGGTGTGTCCTCTCTGCCCTGATTTCCTCCTGTGTATTTATTGTCTGAGTCTCTCTTTGGTCTTTGTCACGTTGTTGTCATACTTTCTCCATGTGTGTGCTCTGTTCATTTAGTTTGGTTAGTTTGAGCTTTTACTATTTGGTCTATGTTTGGTGTTTTTGTGTTTTGTTCCCTGGGCCCTGTTTCAGGAAGCCGGTTTAGAAAACTCAGAGTGAAAAACGATACGCAGGGTTGAGTAACCCCGAACTGTCCAACTCGGAATATTCGGTTTCAGAAAGGCTGATAACAAGTAGTTCAGTCAACGCGGAGTTGCTTTAACCCCAAGTGAAGCGCGCGGACGAGGATACATAAAGCCCTGATCAGTGGAGCACAGATTAAGCGAGTCACCATGGAGACGGAGGGAAAGAAGGCGCGGTCAATGTATTTTACAGCGCTTGAGGCCGAAATTCTGATGGCAGCATATGCCGATAACATGCAAATTCCGCGGAAAAAAGTAACACAGCCTCAGCTGCAAAAGAAAGGGAGCATGCATGGCAAAACATAGCCGACAGAGTCAATGCGTGAGTGCTAATTTAAACATTGATCTAGGGATTTCCACCCATTTAACACGTTATTTTATCATATGTTATTTTATTTGTTATTTTATACATTTTATTTTGTGACGTGATGTGAGCGCAGGTGCAACCCAACAGGCCCCAAACGTTCCTGGCAGCAAGTAAAAATGAAATATAAAAACAGGTAAGGTGTAATTGTATTATGAGCCATAGTGCTTGGTCTGTTTGTCCGATGTAAATCAATTGCAGTTAGAGGCTACATTAATTTTCTTTCTGTAAGCACTTATTGAAATTATCTGAGCACATTACAAGTACATATTTGCTTACTCTGTATGCTCAAATGTGACCCGTTATAGCCAACAGAAAAAAAGCGGAGGCCCGAAAAACAGGTGGGGGTCCTCCACCACCACCACTCACAGAGGCTGAGCAGTTGGCCCTCAGCCAAAACAGTGGGCGCCCTGTGGCCGAAGGCATCTCTGCGGGGACATCCTCTGAGTCAATAACCCCGCAAGACACAAGTGCCTTTGGAATGCAAGCATGCTGATCCACACAGGTATGCACACATGGGTATTCACAGACGCGGACTAAAGCTTTCTTGGCTGCTGCCTCAAAGCACACTGTGCGCTGTCTATCTTGCGTGCTGCACAATATCGTTTATTACTTAGTAAATACTGATATCTATGACTAGCTAGTTTATTGTGATGGTGCTTTGTTTTCTCTATTATTATGTTGCTCTTTGTTGTTTGCTGTCTCCTCTGTTTGTTTTTGTTTGTTTGTTTTTTTTTTTTTTTTTTTTCTTCTCCATACAGGTGACCCAGGAGTTCTTTTTTTTTTTTTTTCTCTCTCTTCCCCCCCCTTCTCACCGTCTCTTCTCCCCTTTGGTTTTCTTTCTTTCTCTCCCCCTCTCTCTCTCATTCATTCCCCCTGTCCTATTTATTAAAAAAAAAAAAAAAAAAAAAAAAAAAAAAAAATGACAAAGGATGAACTGAAGCTCTGCCATCACGTAATGTCGCATACTGCTGTTTCTGATGTCATTTAAAAAAAAAAAAAAAAAAAAAGACACAAGTGCCTACATAGGGGGTAAATTCAAAATAATACATGATGTGCATACATCCTTTCTTCACAGTCACCTTTGCAGTGCTACTCATTCATTTGATAAACTCTTTACCATAATGGATTATTTTGTAGTGAAGTTATTTTCCTACTGATTTTGCCTTCCCTCAGTCTTGGTTGTCTTTGAGAGCATAATGACAATGAAGTGTAAGGTGATTGGTATGTTTGTTAATTGCCATTTGGTCCCTTGTAAGTTATAAGTGACCTGTATAAACCTCATATTCTATCAGTTGATGGTGATGGTGTACTGCATCTGGTGCAGCCTCCTGTTGAGCCAGACCAACATGCAGTTGTGAGTAATACTCCACAGATTATATGAGTTTACAGTAGAACAGCAATGTTGTTTATTTCTTTACTACAGGAAAATAATGAAGAAACATTGACAGCTGTTACAGAGGAGGAAGCAACAGAGACACTTTATGAGGTTTACATCTTTTAATACTTTGTGTACAGGAAACACAGGTGACCAATAAAGCCAGTTGAACAAAAAATCTGTTTATTCTTCTTTCAACATGTTGAGGTGATGGGTCAAAAGAAATGATTGTGACATATGGTGTCTCTGACTGCTCTTCCATCTTGTATGTCCGTGGGAGGGTCAGGATGTTCATGGTTTGGATCACTGCTGTTTGGTTCAGAAGGACAGTGTTCTCCTCTAATTGTGGCAATGTTGTGAAGAATCACACATGCCACAATAATGTCACATGCCCTTTCTGGGGTGACCCTGAGTCTTTGCAGGCACTGGAACCGGGCCTTAAGCATTCCGATAGTCATTTCAACTCTGGCTCTTGTCCTGCAATTAGCCAGATTATATCGCTGCTGTGGGCCCAGTTCAGGGTCAGGGTAAGGGGTAAGCAAATAGGGTAAACATGGATACCCCCTATCACCAAGCAAGTAGCCAGTGAACTCTCCTAAGACAGAAGGATACACTTCAGTTCAAATGTCCCTGAAGCAATTGGTCTTTATATATTTTAAAGTATTTTCAACTCACCATGTCCAAATTTTGTGCTCAGTGTACATTCACGGAATATTTGTGAGTCATGGACAGAGCCTGGCCACTTGGCTTCCACATTTGTGATAATGTTGGCAGCATCACATATGATCTTCACAGTGCAGAGAACACAAATTAGCATCCATTACTATAATGAAATAATTTGTTAGTTTGAAATGCTACAGGGAACTATGTACCTGTACATTAATGCTGTGGAAAGACTTCCTGTTCACATAGTCTCCTTCATTTACTGAAGGAGCAATGATTGGAATGTGAGTGCCATCTGTACAGCCAATCACGCCTGGGAACCCTGAAAATAAATGTAAAATTTAAGTAGTAGTCCAAGTATCACCACATCATAAATTAAGTTTTGGTCATCCTGATACCTGCAATTTTGTGGCATCCCTCTTTGATGAATCTTGTGGGTCTATGACCGGGGAACACCACAGACGAGTACAGGAGACGTTTCAGTGCAACTGTAACATTCCTGACTGCCCGACAGACGGTAGCCTTGGAAACGTGCTCAGCTTCACCAATATTATACAGAAAGCTCCCGTTTGCAAAAAACCGAAGTGCAATACAAATAATATGTACAGAACTGAGAGCATGTCCGCGATGTGTCACATGCGTAATATATGGCCTGAGGATGTTATCCAAATAAATTATAGATTGTGCTGAGAAACGGTAACGTTCGCACAGACAATCATCAGGAAATGATAAAATGTCCAAACGCGCTCTGATCACTCTCTCCCGGCGGAGAGCTCTGCGGAGAATTTGGGCTTCACGATCTACTGGCTCTTCAAGGAAGGGACACGCCATGTCTGACACTTCCTACTGTCAGGTTTCCGACAAAGGGGCGGAGACAGTCAGGGTTAGTTGTAGTAAACCTGCTAGGGGGCAGGTTAGCTTCACGGCGTGTGTCGTCATAGTGACTCACTCAGGCTTCATCTGAACTCGCTTTGTGAAACCGAAAACCCAGAGTTTTCGTTAACTCAGGGTATACTTACTCAGTTTTTCCACTAAACCGGCTTAGTGAAACAGGGCCCTGAGCTCCAGACACAAAGCTGTTCTGAGTGTCTGCAGTTTAGGTCCACACTGTTCCAGCCACACACTGACACGTCACAATAAGATCTTCTTATAACATGCTGAATGCAGTTCCATAAATAGCAAGGCAGCATAACACCCCAGTCAATCACAGCCCGTACACAGAGAAAAACTTTATTGTGACTTATTTCCAAGGAATTCTTCTCCCCTCATGGCATCACTATATCTGATCTTAGGGTTCCCCCACATGCAAAATCCCCTTTAACCCCTGCTGCTACCTACCTGTTACTATTAACTTACTCTGGTTTGGCCAGTCTCTGTCACAACTTGGCTTTTCTAAAGCCTGAAATCAAGAGAGTGCAGGAGGGATTCTAACTTGCTCTTATACTGTACAACTTATTATTGGAAAGCACTTTGGTCAACTTTGTTGTTTTTAAAAGTGCTATATAAATAAAGTTGGATTGGATTGGATTGGAACTTGTTGGAAAGCTTTTATAAATTTTCTGTTTTTAATATTACAGGTTTGAATCCAGAACTTCAAAATATGAGCTTCCAATATAATACTCATTGTTTATGGTATTGTGCACTCAAACACAAAATGTTCACTGAACTCATTAAAAAAAACCTTTAGAGAGCCTTAATTATATTGAATGTAGAATCACCAAGACAGCAAACCTTTAAGAAATCCTCATATTCAGGCCGCAATCAGATTATTATTCACATCGGTATGTGCCAGTGAGAATACTGGGTTCCCCAGACATTACATGTAGAAGGAAAGAGACGTGGAAGACGTGTGCAAAGAACTGTAAGACGATGATTATCCAGAGAGTTTGGAGCGATGGAAGAAGAAACATACTTCTAGATGATGGACGGTGTTGTGTTTACAAGGTTCTATAATAAGGGAAGAAAATTAGTACATGCTGTTACCCTGTCAGACCAGGGGTGTCGCTAATGAGGCTGGGTAAGAGAAAGAGGAGAAGAAGAAAGTAGAGAGCGAGAACAAGATGGAGCTCCGCTGTAAAGCCTAAAATAAAGTGTTGAACCCAGACGTCGCCTCCGCTGCCTGATTACACACCCAACAAATTGGCGACGAAGATGAGCGCTTCAGTGCCGAGCCCACCGCCCTTTTTGCAACATGCGGGTGAGCCGCCAATACCGTTTATGACGTGGCGCAAATTCTTTGAGAACTACATGCTAGTGATAAATGCTACGGGAGATGCATGGCCGGAGGCGAGACGACGAGCCGTCTTATTACATTGCTTGGGACCAGAGGGACAACGACTGTTCTACACACTGCCGAATCAAGGTACAACGTTTGCTGAAGCCATGACTGCGCTTGAAAACCACTTTGTCCCTAAAGTGAATGTAGTGGCATGCAGGCACACATTCAGACAGCGAGTTCAGCGGGCTGATGAAATGGTGACCCAGTATGTTGCCGCCCTCAGAGCATTAGCTGTGCCATGTGGTTTTGGAATAATGGAGGGTGAAATGATTCGGGATCAACTTGTTGCTAATGCTAATCTCAGTGTTGTTAAAGAAAAATTGCTGCTGGAGGAGGACCTTACATTGGACAAGGCAGTTACTATTGCATGTCAGGTGGAGGCTGCGGTCAAGAATGCTACACTCCTCTCTGCTGCGCCCACGGCCCAGACTGCGGCAGTACAAGCTGTGGAGGTGAAGGACGCACGTCTTCGGGGAAAAAGAGGAGCGCGACCGGCTCAAGCTCGGGGACCTACATCTAAAGAATGGCACAAAAAGGCAAGTGATAAAGAGCAACAGCGTCATTGTTTCAGATGTGGATCCGAGAAACACCTGGCTAATGATAAAAACTGTCCAGCAGCAACAGTAAAATGTGATAAATGCAACAAAAAAGGGCACTTCGCCAGAGTTTGTAAATCAGCTGTAGCAGTGGTCAGGGAAGTAGTTGTTCCTGAGTTTACAGTTTTATGTGTCGATGATCACAAACTGATGACTGCAGCATGTGATAAGATTACATGCAAAATGAACATTGAAACACCACAGGGAAACTCTCAGGTTCTGGAGTTAATTGTGGATACAGGAGCTTCAGTATCTATCCTCCCAGAAGCCATCTACAAAGAACATTTTGCACCCTGCGCTTTGACTGAACCGAAAGTTAAGCTTGTCACTTATGCAAAAGGTGACTTGCCTGTCATTGGCTGCCTACAGGCTTCAGTGAGGGTTGCAAACAATGACAGAAAAGTGCCAGGATCATTCTTCATAGTTAAAGATGGATCACCGTTGCTGGGGTTGGACTTAATTAAAGCACTTAACATTGATATCATTGCTGGAAAAGTCATCAACAAAGGAGAGGATCCTGCAAGAGGAGCACCAGCCAGTAAACAAACATGCATGGTGAATAACATTGATTCCTCTTCTTCCCATCATCTCGGAGCTGTTAAAGGGTTTATCCACAAAGTTCGAGTGAACAAGACAGTACAGCCGGTTCGCCAAAAACTGCGGCGTCTACCACTCAGCATACGTGAGGAGGTGTCAGCTGAATTGAAACGTCTACTCCAAGCAGGCATCATCGAACCAGTGGATGCAGCTGAATGGGTGAGTCCTCTGGTGGTTGGAAGAAAAAGTAAGGGAGACTTAAGACTTTGTGTGGATCTGCGTGAACCTAACAAGAGTGTGATCATGGACTGTTACCCTCTTCCTCACATGGAGGACCAGACAGGAGTACAGAACTACTTGGATGACATAATAGTGTATGGACATTCCAGAGAAGAGCATGATGAACGGTTACAGGCTGTCCTCCAACGCCTGAAGGATGTCGGTCTGCAGATCAACTTCAACAAAAGTTCATTTGGACAGACATCTATTCCGTTCTTGGGACACGTCATTTCCAAGGATGGCCTGAGCCCCAGCCCAGACCACCTGACTGCCATTGCCAAAGCCCCTGCACCACAGGACATGGCTGCTCTTTGTTCCTTCTTAGGCTTGACTTCGTGGTTCAGCAAATTCCTAGCAAACTATGCAACTGTGGTTGAACCACTCCGTGAGTTACTTCGGACAAGCCAGACGGCTGAACTTCAATGGACTGATACAGCAAATGAAAGCTTCAACAAACTGAAGGAAATGCTACTAAAAAGCCCAGCACTGGCAATCTTCAACCCAAATCTGCCAACGTTCATCACCACTGATGCGTCAGATTATGGTCTTGGAGCTGTTCTGACCCAGATCAACTCAAACAATGAGGAACGTGCTGTTGCTTTTGGTTCCCGCACCCTGTCCCCAGCCGAGAGGAAATATTCAACAATTGAAAAAGAAGCCCTCGCCTGCGTATGGGCCGTTGAAAGATGGAGGACGTACATATGGGGACGGAGATTTACTCTGAGAACTGATCACCAGGCCCTCACCACCCTGTTAAGTACTAAGGGGATGAACAGAGCTGGCATGAGGATAGCACATTGGTCAGCCAGACTGATGTGTTTCCAGTATGACTTAGAGTACCGTCCAGGAAGCCAAAATGTTATAGCTGACTGTATGTCCCGTGTTCCCCTGCATACCACAAACACAAGTGAAGACTCTGAACAGGACTTAATTACAGAGATTGCTGAAATTTCTCCTCAGCTAACAGCGCTTCCACTGGCTGACTTCAAAGCAGAATGTGAAGACTGTCCTGAATTAACAAAACTAAGACAGATCGTTCTTTCGGGCTGGCCGAAAGTAAGAAAATCCTTACCAGATGATGTCAAACCCTACTTCCTGGTCCGACATGAACTGGCAGCAGAGTCACCGCTGATATTTAGAGGAACACGGCTGATTGTTCCTAAATCTCTGCGAGGAAAAGTAGTGCACCTAGGCCATGAAGGACATCAAGGCATGGTCCGAACCAAACAACGCCTGAGAGATCTATATTGGTGGCCAAACATGGATGAACTGGTCCACGAAATATTGTCCACATGCACAACCTGCCAATCGTGTGACAAGACTGCAGCTGTTTCACCTGCACCGTTACAACCCATCAAATTCCCAGAGGGTCCGTTTCAACATGTTGCTGTCGACATTGTTGGTCCGTTTGAACAAGGAACCTATGACTGCAGGTTTGCCATCACACTAGTTGACTATTTCAGTAAGTGGCCTGAAGTCGCATTCACACCAAACGCCTCAACTGCGACAGTGATTGCATTCCTGACTTCCATTTTCGCCCGTGAAGGAAACCCTTATGAAATTACAACTGATAATGGTCCGCAGTTCACCTCAGCTGCCTTTGCTGAGTTTCTCGCTGAAAGGGGCATAAAACACATCAGGACAAGCGTCTATCATCCTCAAGCAAATGGATGTGTGGAGCGCTTTAATAGAGTACTGAAGGACTCCATACAGACAGCACAAGCTACTCAGCGACCATGGAAAACTGTGGTTACAGAACTGCTTCAAAGTTATCGAGCGACTCCCCACGCGACAACCGGTGAGTCCCCTTTCCAGCTCCTCAGAGGAAGAGCCATGCGGACTAAACTCAACATTCTGCCACCACCAAAGGATGCTGGACAATATGACCACATCAGATCCAAAGTGACATTGACACAGAAAAGAAGTGCACTTTATACAGACAGAAAGAGAGGTGCTGAACCTACTAAAGTGACTGTGGGTGCGTCAGTGAGAGTACGAAAGCCATTCCATGTGGGAAAAGGAGAGCCACAATACACCAAGCCGCTGGAGGTACAGCAGCAGACGGGTGAGAGTTCTTTCATCCTCAGCGATGGGAGAAGATGGAATGCAGCACGTCTCTCACTTGTCCCAGAGAACTCAAAACACACACAAAGAGCTGATACAGAGACAGAAAACATCAGCTCAGCACAGACTGCTACATGTCCCACACTGCAGAGGGACAGACAACCACCAAGATGGACAAAAGACTTTGTTATGAAATAGTTCAGAGGTAAAAAGAAAGGAGAAATATGCAGATGTGAGAAATGACTGTGAAGGGAAAGTGCATTTGAGTTTCATTAGTTATCTTTAATTCCAGCTGTGACTTCTGATAAGCTGAGAAGAGGGCACATGGTTGTTACTGTTGATTCAGGGTTGATCCGGGGCACGTTTACTTTGCCATTACAGTTCTTTTATCAGGATATATATATAATACTATTCTGAAGTTACTAATTCCCTCAAAAGTAAAAGGCTGTCGAATGTTTCATGTTGTGCTACAAGGGAAAGAGTATTATTTGAGAAAAGGGGGAGATGTTGTGTTTACAAGGTTCTATAATAAGGGAAGAAAATTAGTACATGCTGTTACCCTGTCAGACCAGGGGTGTCGCTAATGAGGCTGGGTAAGAGAAAGAGGAGAAGAAGAAAGTAGAGAGCGAGAACAAGATGGAGCTCCGCTGTAAAGCCTAAAATAAAGTGTTGAACCCAGACGTCGCCTCCGCTGCCTGATTACACACCCAACAGACGGAGAAGGGCGAAAGCTGAAATAAACAGGATTCAAGTGTTTTTAGATGTTTTGATAGGTATAGAAGGCAGTTGTGGCATCTTACCTATCAGCTTGTCCAACAAAAAGCCCAATGTGCTTAACATGTAGCTTGCTCTTTATGCATAAACTGTTTCAGTGCTGTGGCTCAAATAGTTTATGTAGAAGTACAATCTGCCCTAAAAGTGTTCACCATGTATTTTAGACATGTTAGATTAGATTTTTGAAAATATTTAGTTGACTTCTCAAAGGATATTTTACTAATCTTTCACCTTAACAATCAACTAGTCAGCATTTGGGCTTTACTATTTAACTAAAGATCATTTGGGTCTTTAAAACAGTGTCTGTCACTAGTTGATAAATTTGCTTTTGCAGCTTTTGCAGTAAAACTTTCAGCATTATTGGTTCAATCCAGTGGGCGAATGGTACATCAAGAAGCTCGTTACTTGGAAGTCTTAAAAATAGTGAAAAAACAAGTTTATGTTCAAGTAGGAAGCTAAAATTGAACTTTTGCAAACTAATGATAACTCTGTAGCCAGTTAGTACTGGAGACTGGTCTGTTATCAAGACTGTGGAATAAACCTTGAAACTGTATGCATCACATAAACACATGGCCATTAAGTTTAAGTTTCATTCAGTGAAATTTTTCATATTAATTAACAGATAATTAAATGTGTAACCGGATTGCTCAGACTGCAATATTTTTAAATATCACAATTTTGATAATCCCCCCTAAACATTTCCAACCCTTTAAATACCAGTAACGTGCAATATGAGATAAGCTATGGTATATTTAACTTTGACATGATCTATCAAGTTTTATTAGACAGTATTTTTTATCTTCACTTTAGTTGGAATGTAAAATTAATGTCTTTAGATGTATAGTGATGCAATAAGCCCACAACCTTGAAATCATTAAGTCCAAAGTTCAGCTACATTACAGAAGCTTGTGCTTTGATCCAAGGTGTCACTCCATCCAAGATCTATGGGTTTAGTATGAAATACTCCCCTCCTGTTGACTTTAAAAGGTGGTGAAGGTTGTAAAGGATGGCAGTTTCCTCAGGCAGAAAATGAGTGGAAGTATGTATTAAACATCCATAAAGACCCAAAATCCTATTCCAGAGTAACTCGCTTTTCTATTGTGCTAAAAACAGCCTGGTTTTGGGCAGAATTTTGATACATCAGGATTAGTTAGTGCAAATATGTTGGCAGCTGTTGCCTTTCCCATGTGTTGAGACATATTCTTAAGTAATAAGGTAATCCAGATATTACCCTACTATAGTTTAAGACAAATATGTACCTTGTTATACCAGAGCTATTGGATACATATAGTATTAAAGGACATAACAATTCAGTCAATTGACTTAAATCAAAACACTACCACATTCTTAACCAGATCTCCATTACACCTGCCCTCTCTTCCGGTCAAAGCATCGGTTAGTTTGAAACATCACTCACTTAACACTTCTCGACCTCTAAAAATGCTCTGATGTTTCTGTGGTAGCGATGAAGTTGAAAGGAATCTGCTTCTGTATGAGGAGTGAAATGTTGTCCTGTAATACAAAACATCATTATTTTGCAGCCTATGTACCCATATAGCCAGTTTATAATGACCAGTGAACCCAGCGTGTGTTAATGTGGGTGTGAATGGTTGTTTTTCCCTGTGTGTTAGCCTAGCGATGGATTGGCTACCAAATCAGTGCACAAATACACACAAGAGTTTCTACTCTGCCGTCCATTACTGTAGGCAGTAAATAGTACAGCTTGATTGGCAGCTTCTGTTTATTTGTACGTTTGTTGCTTGCTGTCTTGAGGTCTCTGGGCTCTCGCCCATGGAGCGTTCAGGATCAGGAGGTAGAGCAGCTCCAAGGGCACCCTGGCTGAGTGCCATACTTTTTAACTTCTGACAGTGAAACAGAGTTAAACAAGTCGTTAAACCAACACTCATGCATATACAAGAGGACAGCCCACATAATGCTTGGGTAGTCTCTAATAATGAATATTATTTTAAGAGAAAGTTTTAGAAGTAAGTATTGTGGTGCCTGAGGAAAATGCGAATATTGATATTGGTGATATAAAATGACATTTTGGACTCTAGCGCCATGAGATGAAACTTTTTGGCTCACCTCTTGCTTTTGCCTTGCATGTAAGAGAAATCATATTCTGTTTTTTATCCTGAAATGTCCGAAATCTAGCTGCATCCAAAAGACACTAGACACTAGATTTAACCATCAAGCACCTAAACTTAAACATTTCCTCTTTATCTTAAACTAAAAGAACACTGAGTCGTAGTATAAACATTTAACCCATTACTCTATTGACATTCCAATCTATTGTGACTTACATTGTTGGCTCTTTTCCAGCTAGTCACTTGTTATTAACTGAAAATTAGTCCGAAGCACAGTCAGTAATAGGATATCAGTGTTAGTATTGCAACATGTCCTATTTAACTCTTGAAGGGAAAAGTGAATGACATGAGTGACTTGAAGCCAAGCTATCAGGCTGTCAGAGGGCAGAGGACAGAGCAGCTGCAGACACCTCCAGCTGCCTGGAAGCTCAGAGCAGCCAAAGGCAGAGGACACAAATGCTCTGCACATTACCGAGGAAATCAGCACATTTCATCAGAAAGAAGTCAGCAGCTGAATGGCCTATGATAAAAGCTGTTATTGAGTCATCAGTGATTTTTTTTTTTTTTTTTTTTTTTTTTTTCAAAAAATGGTGGCAATAGTGAAAACTGATTGCGTGCATTCATCATTTACATCTCATTTCCTGTTCTTTATTCCGAACAAAAAGTCAGATTTCTAAGGTTTTGATGGCAAGAAGAAGTAATTTGTAAATGATTTATATGCTAAATGTAGTCATCTAAATCACAAAAAGGGCTCCAGGAGAGAGCACACTGTTTTTTCATTGACTCAGATTTTGTCATTGTTTTTCTTATAACATATGTGCTGTTGTTTTTCTGGTTTAGTATAATATGTAATGTTCTCGCATTTATGTATTCGCACTCTTCTAGCATTACTTACTAACTACTAGTACTAACCATCACTGCGCCTACATCCAATCCATGGCCAATTTAGCCATTTTATGTATTAATTTAATGATCTGGATGAGAGAGTGAATACTTGTTACAATAGTCAGGATTTTGCTACACGTGGATGTCACTTTACCTAAACCTAATTACAAACAAAATATTTAACATCCTCACAGAAAGATAAACACTCAAAACATCATGCTGCTAATTTGGACCAATTCTGGGTTGTAAAAGATATATAAATAATATATAAATATCATCCTCAAAGAATGCAGCTTCAAAAGCCAGTACATCTTTCAGTCACAAGAAAGAGACTGATTGAAACAGTCCTTTGTGTGTTGGTAGAAAGAAATTCTTCTGAGAAAAACTGAAAGGAGTGAACCATAAAAGCACATTCACAACCATCACTTCCTTATCTAACGCCTTCTGTTCATCTTCACTCAAAGCTAACTTGGGTGCAATGAGGGATTTCCTTACACAAGTAAGACACTTTATTTAATTTTTATTGTCAAAATATTTTAGTTGGGAACCTTTAATTAAATACAGTTTCACAATCTCAGTTTTCATCTCAGATGTATATATTATATCAGATATATATTATTTATATCAGAAATCTAACAAAATGTTAAAAAGAAAAAGAAAAAAATCAGATGCAAATGAATAGTAAATGAGCATGTTAGGGAGTGCCCACGTTTAGTTATCCGTAATGTTTTTAGGGTTATTCAACACTTCACATTCTAAATGCAGATTTAATTCTGTTACGAGGTCTAAGTGCAGTAGTTTTGATTTTAGTTGATTCAAGCCTCAGGAATAGGTGTAGTCACCTCAGTCTTTTATCTTTTATTAATTTATGGTGTTGCAATTCAAAATCATTTTATTATAACTTGTTAGTTTTTTAAATTGGTAGCACACTTGAAGGGAAGGGCCAAAGAATTACCCCCTAAGCTACAAGAATTCAACTTTTGCCTTAAACCAGATAATGATAGATAGTATATATTTTTCATGATACTCTTAAAAAAACCCCACAGCATATAATTTAGTCAGTTTGTTCTCTGGTTTGCGTTTTATTCACTTTTTTTGTTCATAGAATTTCTCCTGAAATGCCCCTAACAAGAGAAATAACTTTTTCCAACCTGCATAACTTCAGTCAGAGCAAACTTTGTTTAACTAATTGACCCGCCAGCAATTTATAAATTGAAGAGATGCTATATTAACCTGCTGTATTTTTAGGTTTTGCATTAATAGCAAAGAAAAAATAATAAGAGAGCAGAAAAGAAAAGCCGGTTTATGTGCTCGGTTAATAATTGCAAGGATATTACAGGTATTTGCATAATGATTTATGTTGTTAAAAAATTGTAAACAAATCGGATGACAATGTTGCCAGCCTGTAGCGATTACAAAAACCCTAAGATGAGAACTGTGTAACAGAGGTACATTTGCTGCATTTTAAAGAAACATTTGGGGGATAAACGCTGTAATTTGTTTTAATATTTAAAGACGCCAGTAGCAATCTGAATAATTTAGTGGTATAATAGTTCCTCTGTTGTTGATTTTACACTCACTGACAAAGAATTTATTCCTATTTAATCAGTTGGCTTTCTGCTTTTCTGCCTGTTAATGTCTTTCAGAAGAATTACAGTTAGTGTGGGAATGCTCAGAAGTTCAGAAGTCCCCCAATGAGGAGGAAGGCTCAGGCCTACAATGTGGGCTTAACAGCAGTTTGGGGCATCTTGGTCCTCTTGGACTTTCTTGGTGGGTTTATGCAAAAAAACATTGTTTTAACGCTCAAAACTTTGTTTGTACATTTGGTTGAAAAGCAGAACCGATCTGCCAACTGACCATGACCTACTGGTGTGTATAAACCTGCAGCTGGGGAAGCTAGAGAAACCAAACTGGCCTGCAGGATCTAAAACACCTACCTCCTAAAATTTGTATTATTTTTTTTTTCACCTTGCTTAAACAAAGAGGAATCTCAGTGTATCTTCTCCAAAGCTAGATTTGTTTTCAGAAGGTAGCTCGTAGGTAATGGCAACCTAAGGAAATCCACAGTTATGCATCAATAGGAAGAAAGACACCAAAACAGTTGTGATACAGGTTTTATACCAACTTAGTACAGAGGTAGAAATTGACAGAGAAGTTCCTTCAAAACCTTGCCTATAGTTATAAGGTTTCAGTGGCTGAGTAAAGATGAGACTACAACAGCTCCTTTCTTTTAAAGAGTGCTAAGAATAAGAATAATGTACAACAATGCAATAATATAAAAATTAGAATGTACAGTGAAGCCTTGCCTCTTTGCACTTCCTCTGAGAGGAGCCAGTGTTTTTGGACATCATGTGTCCTGGAATAACAGCCCAAGAAATCAAAGGAACCTTGTACGAGGACCCGGAGGCCAGGAGGTTTCTTGCCTTTCTGCTGTCACTATGATTTGACCCAAATAGGTTGAGGAAAATGGATGTCATGCATCAGTTATGGTTAACTATTTATTACAAGTGTATTTGTATTAATGCAGTTTCTTTGTTCACTGTGTGTGAGGCAATCAAGCAGTCATAATATGAAAGTCTCAGTGAACCTAAACAACCATTTTGTTCAGTGTCAACTGGAGTAAAGTTTATTTAAGGTTATGTTCTCAACATTAACATATATATATATATAGATATATATATATATATATATATATAGATATATATATATATAGATAGATAGATAGATAGATAGATAGATAGATAGATAGATAGATAGATAGATATAGATAGATAGATAGATATATATATATATAGATATAGATAGATAGATATAGATATAGATATAGATAGATAGATATAGATATAGATATAGATATATATATATATAGAGATATATATATAGAGATATATATATATAGAGATATATATGCACTATATATACTTGTATATATAGTGCATATTTCTTGATTTCATGTGCCCTTTTAACATACCTGCATGCAAATGTTTTGTTGAAGTTCTCAGAAAACACATGGTCATTTGTACCTGCAAAACTGATACATGCAGACCTCTGAGTATTTATACTTATATTCTGTTGCAATCTTGGCAGATTACTTTGAATATGAGCAGGAAAGTCCATTAAGTACGTAATTAGAAGGAGACTAAAATGTACAAAGTGCTGCTGTCTCCGTACAGTTGTTTCCTCTGCAGAGTTGTTTTTAATGCAAAAGTAACAAAAGTCTCCATGCATATTTAGTCACATCAATTCACTGAGTTTGCCTGCAGTTATAGTACTAGCTGATGAAAACCATATATATAATGTTTAAATACTGCTTACAAATGCTAACTGAAATGTTACCAATTGTACTCCTTCATGAACAAGTCTGTTTCTAGCATCTGTGAGCGAGCATCTGCTGCTTACCAAGGACACAATTAGCAGGCTATCAATCAACTCTCTCTGTAGCTAACTCAGATCGGGCTCTGCCAAAAAGCATGGGCATTAACAAGCAACTGTTAGCCACCATGTTTCAGTCCAAGTTGTACTTTGGCGGAAAAGTGTGGAAAATCTATTGTTGAATAATAATATTAATGGCTATTGCTTGAAAATAATTATGATGCAAAAACAAATTATTTTGTTTCCTACAATCTATTATCTTAAAAAGGGTTGCTCCAGAGTGCCAGGATTCATTTTAGTATTGTGTTCTGTTGGCGAATAGAGCACCACTTCCTGTGATCAAAACCAGTTTTCCAAACTACCAACTACAGTTTGTCGAAGTGGGGAAAAAAATACATGATACTAGATTTGGGAGAAGGCGTTTGCCTTTATAATAAGGATTTGTTCTTTTTAGATCTGGATCTTTTCCTGGCTACTACCTCACAGGACTAATACTAACTACAACAAACATATTGAATATCACAGTGTCAATTCCTGCTTAATTCCCATCAGTAGTGCTGCCTCTGGTTGTAAATTGCCATCATAGCATTTGGTTCTCTATTTTCTTGCAAAGAAGAAAGTTGAAGAGAAATAATGGCAGACTCCAGTCATGGAGAAATTTCAACACCTAGCATACTCTTCCCAGACTGATGGTGAAGGGTTAGGGATCTTCAGAATTCTTCCCTCTCTGCCTTCACAATGAGTTAACCGTCCAGTCTTTTTTGTATCTTGAAAACTAATAATCTGTCATTAAAAACTGACTAATAAAATCTGGTATTTATACAATGATCTTACCACATTTCACAAATTACACAGTTCAGTCATACAGACAAGGGATCAAGAGGCAAAGAAAAAAGATAAACACAGGGTGAAACTAATAGAACAACGAGTCCCACTTGTCAGCCTGTCAGAAAGCTTGCACCATCTATGAAGTTTGACTGGTGTTCTAAAAAGTAGCGTGTTGAGGAGAGCTCCCTTCTGCTGTGACATCTGTCACCATTAGGGATCTTTCTATTCATCACTTTCGTTTACCTGGCATGCAAGATACCTTCATAATCACCCTCAGTCAACTGACAAATTATAATTGAGCTTTCCAACCAATTATGATTCTATGAAGACTACCAATCCTCTTATTTGCACCTGCTAATATGTACATACAATAAATGAGTGTAGAGAAAATTTCTGCTTGAATGCATAACATTGCTCTAGGGAGAGTAAAATGGATTTGCTATGACTGAGTAATATTCTGCTGGTATATCCCCTTCAAATAAGAATGTCCCTCGCTGCAATTCTCCCTACTGGGACAATCTGCAGCATGACGAAGTGCAATTATGTGCCGCATAATAGCCAGTTCTAACCCTAACCCTGTTTAACACTCAAAGGGCATGGTGTGACTGTGGAGAATTGGGAAGGAGAGTATGTGTGACACATTGACTGAAAAAGCTGACAACAATAGACTAATAATGGAAGGTCTCGCCTCTGCCTGGCATCACCAAGAAGGGGTAGCTCATTCAGGATTTCTAGCTATGTTTTTCGTGAGGTGCACAGAGGCATTGCCACAGACTGTTTTTTAGTCAGGTAGTGTGTTGATACAATTGATACCATGGCAGAACACTGGTGCTTTCTGAAATCTATAAGAATAAAGAAAAGCTTTGATCATTACAGAAAAAGAAATAGAAAAGGAAAAAAGATGGATTTTTAAGTATTGTCTGCATTCTGATGTTATAGCAGCTTTTTTTCTTTTTCTATGTGGATACTTTCAATATATAACCTTGGAAATTTCCCTTAGGACTTGAGAATTGTCAGAGGACAGGATCAGACTTGATTTATTTCCTGGAAACTGTACAATGCAAAATATGCTGACAATATGCCAAACCTTCCCATCACGACAGTCAAATGAAAAGTCTGTATGCTAGGAAAAAGTAAAGTATTGTTGTAAGCTTGGTGAAAATGCATTTTTTTTTCCTGTAAGAAGATAGGAACAATTTCTTAACCCATAAGTCCAACGAATGGCTCATCTAAATACTCAAATCACTAAACATGGATATGCATGGTTTTCACTGTTGCTATTGTCACCATGTTTTTTCCACTCCCTCGTTTCTTTTTAATCTTCAGTTTTTTTCTTATATATCTTTCTTTTTACACCATTGCAAATTATTTCCATCACTTCTACTTAAGTGACATTTACAAATGAGGGTAAAATCAGGAAGGCAGTGGATCTCAAATTGGAAAAGGCATTGAACTGAAGATAATGCCACAGGCTCTGTAATATCAAACCGAATGATATGAAATGTCAAATGATGTGAAATTGTTGCAGAGCTGAATTTTATGCTCCCACCCTCATCAATGCAGCACTTTTTTAGTAAGCCTCTATTTAGGCCCCTGAGTAAAAACCTGATTAGATTATTGTTATGTGAACATCATATTCACACTGGAAGTAAAAAAAAACAAAAAACATAAGGTCTAATTAAAATAAATACAAATTAAAGGTAGGTTTATGCGGTGCACCATTTAAGAAGTAATAGGATAATTTGGAATACAGAGTTGCATGCTCCTTATTGCACATTTCCATGATTATATCTTTACCCCCAGGCCAAAAACAAAGAAAATGTTTCTCGTGCAGAGGGGAAAGACTTGATGGTTTTATTTCACCTACTCACTTGCACGCTGGTATAATTTGCATGCAGCTCATACAATAGGTGGTGAGAAATTTCCTTTACAACTGCTACTGGATGTGCTATCTTTCTCTAGTGACATCCAATCTCAAACAATGTTTTCCCTGCGAATGGCCAATTTCTCAATTACTGTTACCCGTGTTTTGATGATGATGGGTTCTTTTTTCAAACTCCCTGTTATTGTTATTTAAGACCTGCTTTCTGGAAATGCAGTTAATTTAGGTTAATTTGTGAAACAGACAACAGAGTAAAGGGCTCAGGTCATTGTGTAATGCAAGCAGTCAATTACTCAATTACACTGAATCTAACGAGATCAAAGTGATGAAGGCCATCAAGACACGCAAAATCTTTAGTAACAAATTTTCCTTTTTCTTCTAATGTTTTAAGGTAAGCCTGTTTGAGTATTTAGGATCATTTAATGCAAAGACATCTCTCATATTGATGACAACAACCCTTTTTTAACTCTCTTAGACCCTCAAAATCATGTTCGTGCATATCTGCAATAACGATCCATGTCAATAAAGCTATGAAACATAGAATTGTAAATATTTTATGGACTGTATCTGTTTAAAGGCGTTGCCCTTGCACCTTATCTGCAGAAAATCCTATCTTGCATTCTTCACCTCGCTGCTAAATCCATGCCCCTTGTTCCATTACATTTGATTTGGAAACCTATTCATGGTCCAGTAATTTCCATTTTCTCAAGGGATTATTGACAGGGAGCCTTCATTTGTTCTAATCCATCTCTTTGTCATTCAAGACCAGATGTCGATTCCATAATTATATTTCTTCCAGTCAGATCTGGTTGAAAGATTGTATGTAAAGTAGTAAGTACCCAAATACTACAGTACATTCAAAACCTGCAGCACTGTGCAGTACATTGCAATGCCTACCATCCACACAGCATTTTTTTGTGTCCTTCTTATACTAAAATTGATTCTCTTCACTAACATGTAGTCAAGTGCAACACTTTCGTCTTTTTGGGGTCTTGTATCTTGTGTTTCTTGGAGACACTTCATGTCTTTCGCGCCAGATGTGCAACATTCACAGCTCAAGGGGAGCCTCTGTTTTGTGATGGGAAGAGAGGTGAGAGAAGCTCATGTTTATGGCATGGTACTGATGTATTTGTATGTGACCTCGAGGCAGATGAGCAGATGCTTCATTACCCTCTCCATACATTACTAGGATTATAACAACACACGGATGTGGAAATAAAGACTCAATGATGCTGTTATGAAGGAGAAATGAACAGTGAACACTCAGTTTCACAACTGATGGCAGCATTAAGATAAAAAATGCACACATAGATGGATAGATAAATCAATCAATCAATGAACATATTGTTCTCACTTCAAAGGTATAAATGCAAAGTATCTATCTTTCACTACTATTTAACACAGCTACACTATTTAAATTTCTGTAACTCTATTAGATGTTCCCATGTTTAGTTACTTCCTGTTTTATTTTGACAATCTTTTGTCTCACGTTTGCTGTATTTAAATATGCTTCCCTTGTCTTTCTCTGATTAGGTTCAGCTGTATACTCTAGTGTTTCCTGTTCAATTTTCCTAGTTACCTCTGTGTATTTATAAACCCTTTCCCCCCCCTATAAATGTTCTCTTGTCAGTCTCACGTTTGGTTTTGTGGACTCTGTTTTCTTCCTGTTGGACTTCTGTTCCACCAAAATAAAGCTTGTTTATTAACTGCCTCTGACAAGCCTGCATTCAACAAGGACAATGCCCAGTTTTTATTGATCCCCTAGGGATCAATAAAGTATTCTGATTCTGATTGATTCTGATTTTGCAATTTTCAAGAAAGTGATCTGGATCTGTATGTGTATTTTGAATAGGTTCCTTCTTCACCCACACAAAGTTTCATGAAATCCATGTGGTCAATGTGGATTTCATGAAATGTGGCACATGCAGACATATATACAGATCAAGTTTTGGCAAAGAAATTTTCCACATAACATGCCGGGACCGACACAATCTATGTTCACCTGCATGACGATTATACTTGCTGCATGTGCATCCAATACAATAACTTTTTGTGTCCCTCTCTATTGTCTTGCTGCATAAAGGGCAAACTACTTGTAAGCTAAGTGGCTGAGTGGTTGTATGTGCCCATAATTCCTAGTGAGACATACCAAGAATTTCCTCTCAGAGCATTTTATGACAGCTGAAGGAAAATGTATTTTGTACCGGAGCCTAGTTATAATCACTCTCTCTTCACTGTGTTTTTGCTTGATGACCTTAAAATACAGCTGTCTCACAGT
Organism: Maylandia zebra; assembly: GCF_041146795.1. NCBI lineage: Eukaryota > Metazoa > Chordata > Actinopteri > Cichliformes > Cichlidae > Maylandia > Maylandia zebra. The sequence continues at coordinate 27,228,017 of NC_135177.1, forward strand.
AGCATTAGCTTGTCAAATACTAGAGCCAGTCGTCACAGATGGATAGAATGCAAATTTTACCAAGTAGCTGAAGTTTAGGCTATAAGAATTACATATCTGTCTGAATTTTCTCAAAGTAGGGTTTTCTTACAGTGACAGCATACGGGAACTGAAGGTCAACCATAAATGAGAAATGTGGCAAATTAATAATCGTCCTGGGTGTACCATTAATTTCAGCTGGTTACCTCGCTGGACAATTTTACTGAAAGTCTTTTTCTTTCTACTGTATTGTTGACTACTCAGTGTAATTATGAGCATTATGAGGTCTTATTGTTGCTGAAAGAAACTGTTTAAGCTTTTTTTGTTGGCTCTACTTAATGCTTTTGTAAAACTGCTTTCAGGAGAGCGAGGATATATTTATACTGCTGTGCTGCTAAGAACAGTGTTACAGTTATTTTAGCTCATTATCAGGCCACTGCTGTGAGAATAAGGTGCAAGTAGTAAAACAGCATAATTTAATATGAAGGACAGTCATTGCAGTCAGCAGTAATATTACAGATACCTTAAAACATCGAATGATACATCGTGTATTTTGCCCCTGATGACCATCCCACTGGTGCAATTGTCAATCCTGCTAACAGAGGCAGAAGATGCTGGGTCAAATCCAGCCAGAATGATAGATGCAATACTGAGGAAAACAACCAGAAGAACAAATCCACCTCTGGAATTTTTTTACCATTAAAAGCTTTGCTTCGAGCCTTCTACCAGTGCTAACACAGACAGTTTACTGCAGATGTTTACTACATTCTGCTTTGCCACTGAAGTGAGTGATATGATGATCTCCAAATCTTCAGATTTATTCTTCTTAGCTTTTCTATTCTGTGAGTTTCCATTAAGCCCATGCAGAGAACTCTGTGACCAACAGACCTTGCAGTTTTTTCATTCAGGCTAGAGATTTTACCTCACTAACTTTATTATGTTTCTAGCAATCCCTAAGCATTTGCTCTCTGAACCCAAAGTCCAATGTGATCTCAATCCCAACGGAGTGAAGAAGGACTCCAGAGAAGCCGAAGGGCAGACTACCAAAATCAAAAGCACTTTTAAATTCTGAGACTGAAAATAAGACCTTAAAGGGCATTTTTATTAGACTGTGAGGAGGCTGTGATGAATGGGATGCACTGTAAACATTTTCACAGGGGAACACTATTAATGCTGGAGCATATGACACTGGGAAGCACAGACAAATGCGGGAGGCTTTGAGAGGGGGGGGATTTTTGTGTTGAAGGGTTTTTTTCTGGTTTTGAAGGTGCAGTGTCAGCTCACTTCCTATGATTTCTGCTTACAGCGCCAGAAAGACTCGGTCACCTGGTAGGTCACGGCAAGGCATGGACTTCGTTGGTTGCATAGCGACCGCTCTCAATGCCATTGTGATGCTTTTTGAAACTCAACTTTGTTTATACCTGTAAACAAGATTTTTCAATGATGACCTGAGGGATACAAAAGTAAATCATTTCATGTTACCAGAGGGACTCCAAATTGAAACAGCACAGCCCTGCCTAAACCACAGGGCTTGTCTGTACGCAGAATGCTGTAATACTTGATATCAGAGGTTAGTTGTGTGAAGGCAAACAGTTTCTTGCAAATTAAAACATCAGTGCAACAAATGTACATACATGGTGCCAATTAGAGCTGTTTTATATGACCACGTTGGATATATTCTTGGATGCTTCATTTTAAAAGTTAATATTAAGTGAACAGGCATAAAGAGAAATCTTATTATAAAAGCGATGTTTTCAGAAACATGACAACATGCAGCCAGGTTGCTTCCCCTGTTTAAAGGGAAGTGCAAATTCAATTAGCATGTGCACATGTATCAAGCCTGCAGGCTTCACAATCTAAATGGTAATCGCAAGCATTCATATTTTTGCTCGGAACCTTGCAAGGACAGTCCTTCAAGAGCATACCTTCAGTATCTCATGAGACACTTGAGACAATGAACATGTTTAATGGATTAAATAACCACCATCACATAATGGAGACATATGCCCTTGCTAATTGTTTTATTTTATTTTCTATTGCTTCTTTACAAGAAAGAAGGGTTCACCAGCAACTCTTTAAAGTTTCAGACATGTTTTGTGACTTTTTTAAACATTCGTCAGAACCTAGTTTGACTGAATAAAGGCATTCATAGGTAATTTTAAGTTGGACAATTGGTTGGAGTGTTTGATTGCCCCCAGCTTCACCCTGCCAGACTCAATGCGCTCAGACATTGTTTTGATTTCAGGGTGAGCTACACTACCTGTATCAGATTGTCTATGAAAGGGGAAGAAAACTACTACACCCTGCCCTGCAATCTTCACTGGGCTGAAGTAAATTGCTTTCATTTTGGCTAGCTCCCCTTTGTTATAATGTGACAAGGCTACTGATTAGACGAGAGGGAGATCAATAAACTGTCAAGCTTGTGGCTCAAAAGTGGTACAGGGAAATCAAGAGAGAGACTTTTTCTCCACCCTGTCACTGACTAGAGTTCACATTGAGCCTCCAGTCTTGAGGGTTAACACTCCCGTCTGACTTAACACTTGGGAGTTTAATTTCATGACCAACCAGTTAGCTGCATAATGTGGCTAATACTTACTATTATCGTCATTAAATCTTCGTCGCATGATAATGTTTCACAGTGGCTGCTTAACTCCTTTCTTTTCTCTCTATTCTGTCTCTGTCCATTTACACTCAGCCACATTTACACTTTCTCAGGCTACTGAATTTATACAAGGGCTTTGCAGTCATTTCCTCCATTTCTCCAGCAGATGCTTTTAGACTCTTCTACCTTTTCTGACTCCCACATCTACCTCTATTGTAGTATTCCCTGTGCTCATGCCTTTTCCATCACCTGACCTTCCCCACCCAGTTACACACCCATTTCTATTTCCCTGTAGCCTTGTCTTTTCACATGTTCTAAGCCAGTGTGTCTTTGTTCTCAACTTGTCATTGTTGTCCAGCCAATAACACATGCCTGGTTTTGTTGCCTGCCATTCATTTTTGGAATCGTATAAAAGGTGGAACGTGTGTTTATGAAGGGAATAAAACTACAGTTTGGGGTTGGGCTGATTTTTCTATCTGTGTATCGATTGTGACGTTAAGTAAAAATGTCCAGCTAAGATCATTTCACTTCAAACAACATTTCACTCTCTAACAGTGGAAGAAATTACTTTATTTAGTTTGTACCACAGTAGAAATACACAGCGACTGTTGGGAGGGAGATGAGGGAAATGACATGAAGCTGAGGTCAGCTTGGCTGGAAGTTAAACCAGGGACTGAGCCGCTAAGGGCATTGTAGACCATGTGGTATGTGACCTAACCACTTTACCACCGGGGTGATTTTACATGTACCACTTCAATAAAAATGAAGTAAACGGAAATACTTAAAATTATCTCGGTTTAAAGATAGTTTCCTCATATTCAAAATTCTAAATTACCATTAAAAATGTTATAAAATTTCTCACTTTTAACATTTTATAACAGGGTTTGAATGATTGCCCAGTCAAGCCTTAATATTTGGCATTTCCATGATCATAGCAATGTTGAACATCATCCTGATAATCCATTCTCCAAACAAAGGGTGATGTTTTATATATATATTCAGATTTTAACACAACATCTTATATTGCGCAGAGCATAAGCATGAGTCTGCTGTTTATTTAGGTGCAGTATGTTGGTACTTGGTTGGCTGCTGTTGGTTACTAGTCAAAACTGAAACATTTTCCCTCCAGTCGTGAGCCACCTCGAGCCATCTGTGATGCAATGGAATATTTTTTCTTTCTTTTTCTCCTGTAGGGATCCGTGTTCACTGACAGTGATGCTGATAGGATGGGACAGGTGTCCTTTTGATGTCCTCAGTGCAGTTATTAACAAGTCACATTGTATGTGAAAATCAACCATAAAGGATAACAGGCAGTAATAGCTGTTGTCTCAGCATAATTGTTTAGAACTCAGGATGCAGAGAGACAGAGAGAGAGAGAGGAGTGGTGAATGATGTGTACAGCAGAGGCAAATTTGTGCATAGCACCTTTTGAAGATTGTCCTTATCCGAGAAGGAAAATGGAGCAGCAGTTAGCTATTTTCCATCCAATTAGGATTATTCATGGAGTTCAACAAGAATACACCTGAAAACATTTTTTCATCAAATTTCAATACAGTCCTTTAATGATATAGATAGGGGAACGCTGATGAATGTCAAAGACTTAGACACATCCCTCCAGGAAGCAACAGCCAGTCATATTCTAGATCTGTTTATCTATTAATGAGTAGATAACAATCTCATCAGCGCCTGCAGTGTAAGCTGTAAGTTTTGCAGAAAGCAATCACTATGTGTAGTTCATTAGGCCTGAAGCACGGTGAAGCACTTTCACACAACTGACACTACCTGGCACTGTGCCGTTAAATGTGCAACAGCTTCGGATTTGTAACAAGGGGAGATTATTTTTGCAGTTGTAAATGCACAGCGGGGATAGACTTTTATTAAACGTAATACCTCGGAAATAACGTTGGCTGTTTTGTGGGAAAACATGTAACGCTTACCGCTGCAGTCAGTTTAGACTGTAATAAATGGCGTCACATCAGGTAAGCTTGCCTGATGAGAATTATATGGGTTCTTGTGGGGTTTCTGCTTTTGAGCGTGTAATGGTTTATCATGCGGAGATCTTTGATTATGAGATTTACGTGCGGCTTCTTAAAGATTCTCACAGAAAATTACACCACAAGAGTGGAATTGCTTCGCGTACATAATACCCACCTTTTAGATTATCCCCTTTTGAGACTTAAGGAGTTGTTGATAGAAAGCCCAGGGGTACAGAAGACAGAGCCACTTCACTTTGATCCTGACATAAAGATGGCTGCCTCCCAAAAATATCATCTCCTCTCAGCTTGACCCACTTGTTTGCTCTTATCTTCAGCATGTTGAGGGGGAGTGAAATGATATGCTGTTGCAGGCAGAAACTGATTCTCAACATTTTCTCTCTATGCTACAGGGTGTTTAGTAGATTCTATGTCAAACATGATATACAACATCTTGCAAATCCTTTCACCCAAAATGACTTACTGCAACTGCATGCATTATTAGCATGAGTGGACCCAGATAATGTGTGAGCTAATATACTCAATGAGCTATGCAGGGTTTGGACTGAAAAAAATGCCTCATGTTGAAGGTTGGAGTAGATAAGAGTGTGCCACTCTATTTAAAGCGTCTTTGTCTATAACAGAGCTGCGGGATGTTCAGTATATGACTACAGGCCCCCGCGATGTCACAAGTGCAGCTAGATCACTGAGCCGGACAAATTCAGGGCTCCGGCAAGGTGACTTTTTATGTGTCCATCATTCATGTATAACACCCATTAAATGACATGTCTGAGATGAAGCATTCAGACCACATAGTAGGAAGAGACCTTTACTTTTGTTTTCAGCGACCAACTTTGTCATTGTCACTCTTCCAGCTGCGCTGTTTGTCACCAGCACTGCTTCTTACCCCTGTGGGCTTAATGACCCACAGCATGAGCCTGTAATATCCAAAGGACACCATTATTAGTCTTCCTTAATAAAGTCAGATTGTTTTAGTAAGATGTCAGAATGTGTTTCTAAATACGATGTCTATTCTTCCATTTGTCTGCCTGATGCAGATGCTCTTATCATCAGCCGCAGAAACACTTGGTTATGATCTCAGATAATTGATTTTGCAATGAGCGTACGCCTTGAAAAGATGTGCGGGAAAAACACTGAGAGACATCATTAAAAAAATATTGAAAATGTAAACGAGGAAATCTTTTTTGCCCATTTTAGTCATCGTCATTGACAAAGCGTTCTCTTTTTCAGTATTAACACGATTGCCGGGATTGTCTGGTTGCTTACAATAAGAAATTGTTATATTAATTAGAAAAAAAAGAATAAAATGTGTTGTGTTTTGTTTGGTTTGTTTTTTTTTTTCCACGTACAGCAAGGAAGGAATCTGAGCGAACAAGGACTGTGCCAGTGAGATAAGGTGTAGAGTCTCTTTTGCTGTCTTATCAGTATCCTCTGCAGTCTTAGTACTGCCACAGCTCCAGTGGGAATTGACAATAACAACCAAAATGTTTTTTACCCTTGCTTTTTCTGCAGATGGATTTGCGGGATCTTATAGTCTGAAAGCTGTTGCCAAGTCCCAGTATTAAACACTATCTTACCTCATTTAGTCAGAGAGAACTCAAGGAAACTCAAATACATTTCCTCAACTTTACAGGTGTTACCCTCATGGACACACTATAAGGGCATTTTAGCTTTCCATTATTCTTTGCTCTGGCTTTTGTCCTATAAGCAGCAATTGAAAGCAAACTAAATGCAGCAGCTGAGACTGAAGATTTCTTGGTTTTCTTCTTCACCTGAGACCAAGGTGACATTATTTTTACAGGAGTGTATGTGAAGATAAAAATCTGTATATTACTGTGTTTTGGCACTTAACATAGTGACTATAGTTTAGCCGTGAAATATACTTTACCGATTCTCAGTGCATATTCTCATATCTGGCACAGCCACACGGCATTGAACATGCAAAATCGAAAATGTGCTTTCAGATGATAATGTTAATATGTAATGTCATGCTGATCCAGCAGGAGACTGTTATTTATTTCCTTTCCTTCGCAGTGTTGCACACATGCTGCTAATATGTTTGTTCCATGTACAGTTTGCCAAAAACCTAACAAGATGACAATGCCACATTATGAAAAGCAGGAGCTTGGAAAATCAAGACGTGGATTGTTTTGAACGTGGCGCCAATATACAAATGCAATGCCACGATTTAGACTCATTATTATCAGCGAAATGCTCCTTACTTAGCAGCATCTCTGGTAGAACATTCGTTTTAAATTTCTTGGGTTTCTGACTGACTTTTAAAATAGTCCATTCAGAATCTGTGGGAGCCTTCAATAATTGAAAAGGATCGCCATTAGGAGGTTCAAGTCTTCTTCATTTTTCACAAAAGTCAAAGTCTCAAAGTTCATTATTGGCCTTGACTCTTTACATCTTAATGTATCCATTAAGATGTAAAGAGTATTGGATGTTGAAAGGAAGTTCCTACGACCCATGGAGACTTTCATCTGTAGCACTTATTTCATAAACCATAATGAAAGGGTTTCTGTGTATGTTTTATAAGTATGTCCAGCAGCTGTCATACTAAATGATATTTTTTACTTAGATATGTATGAAGCAAGGCTATACTGCAGTATTTGAAGTAAAAGTAGAGGTACGTCATTGCTATTCCTCCCGACACTCAAGTACAGCACTTGAATATTGTACCATTACATTTCACCATCGACAGTCTTTAAGCCAACTGCTTTGAAATGAGCTTTAATATTATGGCATTGGTGTTGTTTTTATCATACGCTTCTGTTTGTTTGCATTTTTTTTACAGTAGACAAAAATAAATGCCATGCATTTAACATTTTCTCACATACCCTCTTCAGTCTTAACAAGCATTGAGATATTAAATGATTAATTTCATTAGCAGATATAAAATAGTGGCTTCCCTCACTCTGTCTTCACAGCTCCTTTTTTGTCCTTTGTGCGACATATAGAGCGGGTTAAAGGGGCTGCAGAGGGGTGACTAATGTATCCAGGTGGGTCATATCTGGCTGGCTGTATAATAAGCGGAATGGGATCAAATTTTGAAAGTGGAAACAGATCAGGAACAGTATCCAACCCCCCGTGAAACTAATGTAGTGACCTTGACCAGACTTGAAGCACAGCTTTGGGTATTTTGCCAGAGGCTGCTCCAAGGTTATTTAGCTTAACGTTTAGCGTTTTTCTTGTGTCTCTGTCCATTATTTTGAAGTTGAGTGCCACATTGGTGAAAATCATGAAAAAAAAACTTAATTCATCATGGCCAAAATTTATGAAGGCAAACTACTGAGAGACACAGTTGATCCGGCTGCAAATTCCTTCTGCACAGCGCTTTATCGTTTATTGACCTACTGACTGGCCAAAGTGCCATTTTCTCTGAGCACAATTGGCTGTGAAAAACAAAAATAAGCAAAAAAGAGGGATAGCATAAGAGTGAAATGAGGCATTCAAACGCCCCTCAGAACACAGCAGTGGATCCAGGCAGACGAGTTACAAAGACAGAAGCACGGCATCACTGTTCAGAGCAACATTTCACAAACAGCTGCACAGTGCCATCTAGAGGTGCCTCAGGCAACAGAAATAAGCAAGAAAATATAAAGAAAAAATAAATAAATAAGGCTGAGGCTCACGCAGGTGTTACCCACATTTCTGCAGGTGTGCATTGTGGGTATCAGATGGTGAGAGGTGATATCTGTCTCGAGCTCATGCATGTGCTCAGATCCCCTCCAGGTGAAAAGAAGGCAACATGTCACTGTGATTGCTGATTCTGTTCTCCCCTCATAACTAATCCCTGACTGATCCTATTTGGAGAAAATGTGATGCAACCAAAACTGGAGCAAGAATGTTTTTTACCAGGGCAGACCCAGCCTGCTGGGAAACAAAGGCAGCAAAAAATCCAAAGATACAGAGTATCGTGAAATGTGTCGAGGTTGTGGAGCTGTCACCAGTATCAAATTTTTTAAAAGTAGCTGCTGTTGAGTAGCAGTGCTTTGTCCTTTTCTGTTTTAATCACTAGTACTCAACTGTCCCCAGCAGCAGTGTGACATCTTTAACACTGCAGGTATACAGCCTCAAGATATACGCTGTCATCAATTTTCCTGCCCACTGAGCACACATTGTGCCTGTTCTGTACACCCTTGTCACAAAAGTCAAACCTCGCTGCTCCTGTGTTCTCTCGCTGTTAAAATTTACCAATTCACTTGACCAGATATGCAAACATACACTTTAGCTGCTGTCTGCATCTGGAGAAAATACCCCAGTCCCCATGTCAGATGTAGCACTGCTTATAAAACGAGGGGTTTTTTTAAACGCTGCATTATTTTACAGTTAAAAGCCTGAATCAGAAATCCTAAAGTTTTTTTTTTCCTGCTGTGATGCCGGCGTTTTAGAGAAAGATTCAGAGACTTTTTTTTAAAATGAGTTTAGCTGCACATGCAAAGCACTGACAAGATAATTATATGAGATGAGTATGCTTTCCTCTTAGACTTTGAGCCTGTTATTGAGCTATCTCTGTAGATTTAAAGCAATGCATCCTAAAATCTGGAACATGGTCTCACTGTTTCTATCATTAGAAAAACGAATAGACTGAGTAATAAATGTTTGTTTACCTATATTAAATCATTGTGCATAATCATATGTCTGTGAAAATAGGTGGAAAAATGCAAAGTGATTACGTTTCAGCATTTGTTTTCGTGAAATTTCGTGTGAGTATGAGCTCTTTTTGTGTGTAAGACGAGTGGGTGGGAAGTAGGTGGATGAGGTGAAGTGAGGTGAGGAGCATTATATTCTGGGGGGGAAAAAATGGGGACAGAAATCTGGAGTAGGTCCCAGTCTGAATTAATTGCCAACACCTAAAGCAAATGTACCTTCATTTTCACCACCTGATGATTACAGAGGTCACTGGAGCTTTACAAGCTCTCGTCCTCGTTCTCAATGAAAAAAAGCGTTGCTGCAGGGCTTATTGTGACTTTAACCAATGTCACAAATGATTTTCCAAATTTGGGATCCTTCTAGGACTTCTACATATGCATTGACATCTTTATATGTGTGTGCAAGATGTTTTGGGTGTATACACTTTTCCAACTTTCCAAATGTGAAAAAAAAAACATAATTATTTCCTGATTTAGATCCAGTGTCAATAACAAAAGTCAGTAACGATAGAAAGGTGTCAGGGCTTACACCTATGTAACTACAACCATTTAATGTCAGCCTCATTAGAAAAAAATTCTGTAAACTGTATATTTCATTCAGTTTTAACTAGACTAAAATAATCGCTGGAAATCTTCTAGCCCCATCAACAGGTCAAAGTTTTCACTCCACAAAGAAATATAACAGTTATATTGGCACACAATTTTGCAAGGCATATTTATCTTTTTTTCCCAAGACTGAATCTTAATGACTAACAAATTATGAGTGCGAAGCCATAATGTTTGGCACACATATTCGTCATTCAGTGTTGTTCATCCTCTAATTATCCATCTTGTACCATTATTTGGTCTAGTTTTCAATTTCTGCTCATAATTTAACACACTAAACTTTCCTATCAAACTCAATTTGTCTTGTTACAGAGCAGCGGTCGCAGTTAGCGTTGCTTGTTTTGTCCTCTTATCATCACGCTGTTAACCGACAGCCTGTACAGAGAAACAGGAAAGGAAACTCATTCTAAATGTTACATTTTAGACTAACTGGAACAATTAGAAGTTAAGGTGCTCATTTAACTTTATTGTTAATAGTACTGTTGTTGTCAGAGGGCCTGTTATAGTCTGCATGTGTATATTTGGGTTATATTTGACCCTTGATGAAACACAGTGTGATAGATCCATCAAATGTTTGTACTTGATAAGGACTGGACATCGTTCTAGTCAGAAAACCCAGCTTGACATTAGGTAACTTTGTGGCATAACTGTGTGGACAGATGACCTGAATAATGCCGTGTGCCCTGTCAACATCTCTAAATAAAACGTCTCACATATTTCACTTCAAAACCATAATAGAGACTGTCATCTCCATGGCACTTCAGTGTACTTTGTTGTTAACCCTGCAAATTTGGCCAAACTGGTTTATAGGCAGAAATGTGTTTTTATGCCCACAGCATATTACTGTAGGAATCTAATACACGTTTAACCTGTTAGAAGAAGACCAAGGAGCTCATCGTGGACTACAGGAGGAATGCTGACCCACATCCACCCATCCACATTAAGGGGACGGCTGTGGAGCGTGTGAGCAGCTTCAAGTTCCTGGGAGTCCACATCTCCGAGGATCTCACCTGGACGACCAACTGCTCCAAGCTGGTCAAGAAGGCTCACCAGCGCCTCTTCTTCTTGAGGACTCTGAGGAAGAACCACCTGTCCTCAGACATCCTGGTGAACTTCTATCGCTGCACCATCGAGAGCATCCTGACCAACTGTATAACAGTCTGGTACGGGAACTGCTCTGCCTCGGACCGGAAGGCGTTGCAGAGGGTCGTGAAAACTGCCCAGCGCATCGCCGGAGCACCACTTCCTGCCATAAAAGACATCTACAGGAAGCGGTGTCTGAAAAGGGCTGGGAAAATCATCAAAGACCCCAGTCACCCATCACATGGACTCTTCACCCTCCTGCCCTCTGGGAGGCGCCACAGGAGCCTCCGGACTAAGACCACCAGGTACCGGAACAGCTTCTTCCCCACAGCTGTCAGACTCCTGAACTCTGCCTCCTGACATCTGACCCACGTTAAACTCATGGACTGAACATACACACACCCACAATGGACAACTGTACCCTCAAACACAATAATAACATGGACTGAACCACCACTCACAACCACTAGCACTTTATATAGCCTCTGTAGAAACTATCTACACCCTCACTTACCTTAACTGCACTACTGTATAGCTCTGTGTAAATAATCATTCTGTACATTCGATAATTTTTAATCCTACAACTGTTTACAACTTGCATAGTTCCCATTTCTGTATAGCTGTATATCTCAGATTCTGTAAAGTTATTTATTTCATATTCTGTATAGTTTTTCATATTTATATCCTGTTCATATCCTGTACATAGCTTGTACTCACTACAGCCTGTACATACTTATAGTTATAGAATATTCACAACATACTTCATACCGTGTACATTATAACATACCATAATAGACCCATTTCTGTAATATACTCACATATCTATATTATTGCTAATATATATTGTAATATATCTATATCACTAAAGCACTTCTGGATGGATGCAAACTGCATTTCGTTGCCCTGTACCTGTGCATGTGCAATGACAATAAAGTTGAATTCTATTCTATTCTATTCTATTATATTGCAAAATAGTTCAAAATTTCATTAAATAAGGAATCGACAGGGTTCACTGCCACATCTTCTTCAGGATGTACTTTGAAGGTCCCTTCTCTTCTTTTTCTGTGCAATGGCTCCCTTACCACAGTCTCCCCTGTGCAGTCATTACTCATGGCTCTGTTCTTGCCCGTCTTCGAGGCTGACCTTCATTTTGATCTCAGCTACTCACCTGTAAAGGTTTGCGACTGTGCCTTGCACTGTTGTGTCAATATCACCAAAGACATATAAACATCAAAACGAAATTGTTAACATCACCTTTGTGGTCATTTAAACTACAGTTTTGCTTTCCACGATGGCGTTTTGTCATGATGACATGCAAACACAGGCTCAGAAGGTATAAATGATACTAGCCATGCTGTAGAGACTGTTAATGAGATGTTGTTATTGATATTGTGTGTCACTTATGCTATATGTTGGTATTTCATCTGAGGCATTATTGAAGTTCATTTGCAGCTTGCTTCAGGGAATTCGTTGAGGGAGTATCACTGTTCATTTGCACCTCGTATCACTATCTCATCATGCAAGCTGCATATTGATCCGTCCGGCGAATCCTTCATCCTAGAACTTCTGCTCAAAGCGCCGACTCACAGGTGTTCCAGCCAAGCAGCACGTTAATGTTTAAACAATTTATTAATTTAATAATTATTGTTTATTTAGTTTAACTTTTAGCTCAAACAATCATCACGCAGCCATCAATCAAAACAAAGATAATTAGAGATGCGAGCTAGTGGAGCTGATAGATGGAATGGATCTCTCCTGGCTAAAACTGATTTCCTGCATGTTACTCATTTCTGAAGTAACGTGCATACAAGCAGAAAGCCAAACTCTCCCATCATCTGCTTTCATTGTTAATGTTTGTTGCTACAGTCTGTATTCGACTAAAGACCACTCTGCTACTGCTACTAGATTAAACACTACTAATAAAAAAATACCTTGCTGTCAAAATCCCCACTACTGTGGTGATATCGACAGTAAGGTATTTTAAATGAAGACATGGGTATGCCAGTAATGACCATCCAGTCTTTTTGTGTGACTCAGTGGTGAGTGTGACAGCTGTCCTGTGCAATAAATCATTGGCACTGTAACCAGCACCGAGTGGTTGAAGGCTAGGAGCATTTGGTGCATTCGAGAAAATTCAGTGTGGACAGTCAGATGGAATATATAAGGGTTGATTTTCAAGTTTGCTTTTTTCAGCTGTCTTTTTTTGGGTTGGTCAGTAGCCACTTTGCCAAAAAGTTTTGACACCTTAAATGACATAATGACTGTTTAGGCATTTGACGATAGGCAAAATGAAAAATCTTCTGCACAAGACAGCTAAACACTGGGATGTGTATTAGTGAAACCGTGGTGCAGAAAGGAGGCACTGTGAGCCGTCATCAGCACTCTCTATTCACAAATTTGTTTTGGGTATCGTGAGAAGTGAGACAGAGAAACTGCCTCCTTGATATGCCAGATGTTTCCTCAGGAGCTTCTCATATTGCCTTGGGCAAGACAACAAAGAGAGACAAAGAGAAAGTTCATTGAATCATAATGTCTCCTCTTCCTCAGCATGCGAAGTTTAGCTCTGTATTGTGTGCTGAACTTTCTCAGCTTTAACATGTTAGTCTTTTGGTAGAAAATATTTTTCTGATGAATTGAAATTGACAAGCTTGAAAGTGAAAACTTCATAAGCAGAAAGCATGCCTCTAGATGTAGATGATTAATGTACACACTGCATACATACATAACACATTAATTTACAAGTAAGGGAAGCACAAAAAGAGGTCTGATCTGATATGGATGACATAAAGACAAAAATCGTTATCTTGATAGGCCAGGTGTGGAGACACCTTTGCAGCATTAATTTTTCTCAGGTGTAAACATGTGAGACCAAAAATCTGAACTGAAAAGATCTGAGTTTCCCCTTCTTGATTTGTGTGTTCAAAAATGCTTCTACAATCAGTCAGTCAAGAGCTCAAAGTTTTTGTTTTTCTAATTCAGTTTTTAATCTTTATACAGATGAGTCACAGTTTTAATTCTGATCCAAGGCACTCAAGTTCTTCAGCTGTGACTTACATTGTTGTGTATTTTGGGTTGTAACAGGATCCGTAGTGGGCTTGCCCCGATGCATTATGGGAAATGATGCTTTTCGGCTGTTGCTCGGGCTAGCTCCATGTTAAGTTGCTCTGTTATAATAAATACCGCAAGTTACGTTGTGGTCCGAGTATCATTGTTATACTAGTAACCCGGAGTGAAGATATAACAAAAGTGGCGACGAGGACGTCTGGACCGACGCTGCAGTCCGCTTTGGAGTTTTACATTTTTTTTCCTGCTGATGCCTCGCGCTAACCTGGTGTTAGACGGCGCCGGAGGTAGGACGACGCTACCGGTGTGCGAAGGTGGATGCCGTTTTTTTTTTCTCCTCAGCTAAACGGGGAGGAATGTACAGCGGACAGGACGACGAGGGCAGACTCCGTAAGTGACGTTAACCAAAACATAAACGGATAAAAGAGACGTTACGAAAAGGAACAGTTGTGAGGGGAAGAGTGCCATTCAACCAGGAGCCGAGTAATGGCTGGAGTTACTGGCCCTATCGGTCCCTTCGACGAAAGCACGGAGCAATGGAGCTCATATACGGAGCGTTTTGGATATTTCGTTGCGGCTAACGACATACAGGATGCTAAACTGGTGCCCATTTTTTTGAGTGTGATAGGCCCAAAGACTTTTACCCTGCTAAGGAGCCTGCTACAGCCAGCAAAGCCAGGCAGTAAAAGTTTCACAGAGATCGTGGACACACTGACCAAACACTTCTCGCCCAAGCCCCTCGTGATCGCTGAACGGTTCAAGTTTCACAAGCGAAACCAAGAAGAGGGTGAGTCTGTCACAATGTTCGTTGCATCGTTACGCAAATTAGCTGAACACTGTGAGTTTAAAGATGTTTTAAATGACACATTAAGAGACAGACTCGTGTGTGGTTTAAGAAATGAAGCTGCACAGAAGAAATTGCTCACGGAAAGTGATTTGACTCTTGAGAAGGCAATTAATATCAGTGTGACCATGGAAATGGCATCAAAAGAAGCCCATGCGCTACATGCTACAGACAGAGTACACAAACTAGACAATGGTAAAGCAAATGCACAGGGACCATGCTTCCGCTGTGGCAAGTTAGGACACCTTGCTAGTGATTGCTGGTGCAAAGAAATGGATTGCAACAACTGTGGAAAAAAAGGTCATGTAGCACGGGCATGCAGGAACAAAAGGTGCAAGGATAAGGGCTCAAAGCCTGGGAATAAAAGAGGCACTGCAAGATTCAAAAAAGAAAGACATGTTCACACAGTTAAGCTTCATGAGGATAGAGCAAATGACTCCTCAGATGAAGAAGTGTTGTCTGCAATAAATACTGTGCGAATACTGAAGGTGGACGAAACCTCAGACGGCTTTTGGGTCACGCCCAAACTGGAGGGACATGTTGTAAAAATGCAGATTGACACTGGGTCAAAAGCATCACTAGTGTCATATAATGTCTATAGGACATGTCTGAAGCACCTTCCACTCAAACCCTCCGACACAGTATTTAAAGGATATACTGGACATCGAGTGCCTATGAAAGGAATGGCAGAGGTGACTGTTCAATACAATGGCCAAACTGCTAAGCTGCCTGTGTATGTTACGCAGAAGAACTGCCCTGCTATAATGGGACGTGTGTGGCTCAAAACAATCAGACTCAACTGGCAAGAGGTGAGAAAGCTGTCGCATGGTTCCTCTCAGCTACAGGCCATACTGGGAAAACACCAGGAGGTTTTTCGTGAGGAGCTGGGCAGCATGAAAAAAATTACAGTGAAGCTGCATCTCAAGCCTGACTCCAAGCCAGTCTTTATGAAGGCTAGACCTGTGCCGTACGCCATTCGGCCCAAGGTGGAGTCTAATTTAGACGCATTGGTCAAGAATGGTGTTCTGGAGCCGGTTACGACCAGCGAGTGGGCCACGCCCATCGTTCCAGTTCCCAAAAAGGATGGCGGAATCCGGATCTGCGGAGACTTCAAGGTATCCGTGAATCCTGTATTAACAGCAGAGCAGTATCCCCTTCCACTGATTGATGACTTATTTGCTGGTCTGAGTGGAGGACAAAAGTTCAGCAAAATAGATCTCAACCAAGCTTACCTGCAAATGCACGTTGAAGAGCAGTCACGTGACATGTTGACTATTAGCACACATAAGGGACTTTTCAGATTTTGCAGGTTGCCTTTTGGCATCACATCAGCTCCAGCATTGTTTCAACGAGCGATTGATCAAATCCTGAGTGGATTACCTGGTGTGCAATGCTATCTGGATGATATCCTGTGTACAGGAGCAGATGATGAAGAGCATCTGCGCAACTTGGATGCGACCCTTCAGAGGCTGAAGGAATACGGATTGAGAGTCCGTAAGGAGAAATGTGACTTTTTCCAGTCATCTGTGGAATATCTAGGGCACGTGATTGATGCAAATGGACTTCACACTGCACCTTCGAAGATCACAGCAATCGTGGATGCACCCCCGTCCACGAAATGTCAGTCAGTTAAAGTCTTTCTTAGGGCTGTTGAACTACTACGGACGGTTCATACCCAACTTGGCATCACTCCTGAAACCACTGCACAACCTGCTACGCAAGGAAGAAGCATGGGAGTGGACAGCAAGCTGCCAAGACGCCTTTCAAAAGGCAAAGGATTCACTGACTGCATCTGAGGTGCTAACCCACTTCAATCCCAAGTTCCCAATTCAGCTTGCTTGTGATGCTTCTCCCTATGGGGTGGGGGCAGTGATTTCCCACATTCTCCCAAATGGCGAAGAAAGGCCAATTGCATTCGCATCAAGGACATTAAACACAGCAGAGTCCAACTATGCTCAGCTGGAACGAGAGGCGCTGAGCATTGTATTCGGTGTTCGGAAATTCCACCAGTACCTGTACGGTAGGAAGTTTACACTGTTTACTGACCATAGGCCTCTCACAACCATCCTGGGACCCTATACAGGGATTCCATCTCTTGCTGCTTCACGTCTCCAGAGGTGGGCGTTGATATTGTCAGGACATTCTTATGACATCAAGTATCGCAAATCGGAGTCTCATTGCAATGCAGATGGGTTGTCCAGGTTACCCCTTCCTGTTAAAAAACCCGTCTCTGACACAGTTGAGATCCTCTACTTCAGGGAGGTAGAGACAGCACCTGTTTCGGCTGTGCAGGTGAAAAAGGCGTCCAGAAATGACCCTGTGTTGGCAGCAGTGCTGGACTGGATCATTAAGGGTCTGCCTGCAAGTAAGGGTGTAGACCTGAAGGCTTTCCTGGGAAAGCGGGCGGAGCTTTCTGTTCAGGCGGGATGTTTGCTGTGGGGGAGGAGAGTCATCATTCCCATGTCACTGCGACCAAAACTGTTGAAGCAACTGCATGCAGGACATAGTGGAATAGTGAGAATGAAGGAAATAGCGAGAAGCTATTTTTGGTGGCCAAATATGGACAAACAGATCGAGGAGATTGCTAAGAACTGCTCTTCGTGTCAGATGGTCCGGAACAACCCACCACTTGCTCCTCTTCATCCCTGGGAGTTCCCACAGGAGCCATGGCATCGGGTACACATTGACTTTGCAGGTCCATACGAGGACAAAATGTTTCTTGTAGCTGTTGATGCACACAGTAAATGGCCTGAAGTGACCATCATGAAATCAGCCACCACTGAAAAGACCATAGAAGCTCTAGGAGAAATGTGCAGTAGGTTTGGATCTCCTACTCAGATAGTCTCTGACAATGGACCTCAACTGGTTTCACAGGAAATGGAGGCTTTCCTACAGGCTAATGGAGTGCAGCACATTACGTCAGCTCCATACCATCCTGCAACGAATGGTCTTGCAGAAAGGTTTGTTCAGACAATGAAACATGCACTGAAAACATCACAAGGCCAAGGAACACTGCATCAGAGACTGCACAAGTTTCTGCTTAACTACCGGAATAGTCCACATGCGACCACAAGGACATCTCCTGCCAACGCAATGTTCAAAAGAGACCTGCGCACTACCTTTGATCTTTTGAAACCCTCAACTGTGAAGGACACTGTACAAAAACAACAAGAGAAACAAATCATGTACAGGGGTCAAAAGGTCAAGGGCAGAGTCTTCAGCACCGGCGAGTCAGTGCAGGCCAGGAACTACCGAGGAGTACACAAGTGGGTTCCTGCAACTGTCATTGCTCAAACTGGTCCAGTTTCATATACAGTTCAGGTGGCCGATGGAGTCTGGAGAAGACACGTGGATCAGCTACTCCGGTCCGCACCAGTGTCTGCAGAAGGGTCTTGCGGAGATCTTGAAAATGCACTCATCGGCTCGTCAGCCCCTTCACACACACAAGTAGAGAACTCCACCACATCAGGAACAGTGGTTCCACCTGTAAAGGAGACTGTAAGAGAGACTGAGACATCTTCGGTGTCAGGAACAAAGGCTCCACAAGAGAGCACACAGACTGACGTTACCACAGACCGCCGATACCCCAATAGAGAGCGGCGGCCTCCTGTTCGTCTGAGTTATTAGATGGCACCTGACCCAAATGAACGGGGCAGAATAATCCCCATGGGTCATGGGGGAGGTTGAGGTAGTCCACCCTCACTCCCCAAGATAGCAATTAAAAGAGTTGGTGTTGTAACCTTACAGTTAATAAGAGGTGAAATGTTTGTGAGGCTATTACTGTCATGTGCCAGTGAAGACTGAAGTTTGTGAGTAGATCACCTGTTTATTTCATAGTACATCCTTTGTAAGAGGGGAGGAGATGTTGTGTATTTTGGGTTGTAACAGGATCCGTAGTGGGCTTGCCCCGATGCATTATGGGAAATGATGCTTTTCGGCTGTTGCTCGGGCTAGCTCCATGTTAAGTTGCTCCGTTATAATAAATACCGCAAGTTACGTTGTGGTCCGAGTATCATTGTTATACTAGTAACCCGGAGTGAAGATATAACATACATGACATAATGTATGGGGGAAGTTAATGGCTCCTTTACTTCAAGTATCCAGGGAGTGTAAAATAGCATCTCTCACTTTGGAGCTCTGTTGTATCTTACTGTGACAGCAGACTGATGTGTTTTGACATTCAGAGCAGGTTTAAACGCTTAATCACTTTTTGTAAAATAACAGCATGAGACTTTAGGGAGGAAAACAGTTGCAATGTGTGGTCACCATGCGACAGCAGAGTCAGTGGTCAATCTGTTGGCAGGCAGAGATGGATCGATGGTGAAAAAGTAAAATTTGTCCCCAAAAAATGTATTTATCAATCAGGTCAAAACATTGCAGTTCACATTTTCCCCTCTGTTTTAATATTGTATGACACCTATTGCAGTGTGCCATCACACAAGACACATTCACATTTTCCAACACGATGCATGCCTGTGCGAATCAAAGCAGCAGCTCACATCAGACAACCCGAGTTCTCTTAGTGGAACTTGTGGGCTGACACAGTGCAGGTAAGGTGACCTGAGGCACATCATCCTTTTTTCACTATGCAGCTACCTCCTTATAAATATAGCATCAATAGAGTAGCTGTCTGGTGTTTTGGGGTGAGGCGAATGAGGCAACTCCACCTGAAGACTCAGTGATCTTAGATGAATGGGGTGTCATTCAGGAAATAAGCAAGGGAAAGAGGGTGGATCTTATGCCAAGTGCTGCAGCTGGTGGTGAAGGCCATTCCTCTCAGCCTCAGTCACTTTCTAAAGCTTAACCTATCTTTGTGATCCTTTGCAGCGCTGTGTGGAGGAGCCTTTCATGAGCTCCCTCGCTCCTGTAGAAAAATCTTTAACCTCTCCTACAAAGAAGACCTAATGTGTCAGCCTCAGATATTTTGTATCATTTTTGGAGTCTTTAGTCATGTGGAATTTTTGCTTCGGTGAAATTCCGCTCAAAAGAATAATACAGCGTGCCTAGATTGCATCTTTTACACGTGTGACACGTATTGATATTTACAATGAGATTCATGAAACTATTGCACTTCTCCGCTAGATAAAATACTTTTCAACTACCCGTGGCCTCTGACTATGGCAAAAGAGATAGTTCAAGCAGCAGCATAGATGTAAAAATGTTTTGGATGAATAGCGGCGTGTGTAGCTACGTGCCAGTTTGATAGAAAAATAATTTAAAAATTCACCCTGATTCATGCCAGATAATTGTACAGGAAAAGCTGTTGAAGTCTATCTTCAGTTGTCCTAAGAGAATTGTTTTTGACTGTGCACAGGTGGACCTATCAATCTGGTGCCTGTTTACATGGATGCCAGATGTTAGCCAGCGTGACCAAAAGCAATTCAATACTTGGCTTTTTCATCTCCTCTTTCTTTTTCTTCTTCATCTTTTTTTTTTTTGAGTATCACTGAGAAAAAAATGTCTGTTACGATTGCTTCTAAGTAGAATACACATTTGCCTGTATTAACAAGGAGACATTAGGGTGACAGGAAATATAAACAAGTATGGTGACAAGCTACATGTCTATCATTTGGATGTTGCTAGCAAGTTATGCAGTAATTTGTAAGATATGTAAAAACAGTAGAAAAATTTGTAATTGGTAAATACTATACACTTTTTATAAATAAATGAAACATATCCATATGCATGTGATTGAGTCATCCATTATATTTCTCCAGACTGCAGAACAGTGAATGCTGCTAATTAGCAAGAATGATTAAATAGCCAAACCGTTTTATATTATTATATTTTATACTTGTTACTTTTCTGATAAGTGAAGAATAGTCTTTAAGATCTGGATGAATGTGATGAGCTCAGTGGAAGAACCCATGAACACTTCTGATGAAACTGAGGTGAACTAGGTGGAGGAGGACTGCATCAACGTGACGCTGAAATGACCACAGATGGCAGAGAAAGAACAGCTTCAGAAATGACAGGCTCGCTCAGAGAGCGAGGCTGTGGTAAGACCTCATTGGTTTAACAGAGTGAGTAATTTCCTCAGTCATCCGATGTGTTGAATTAGGAAGAAGGAGAAAGACACAAAGAGAAAGAAAATAGATGGTATATGGACTAGTTCTTATATAGCGCTTTTCCACTCTTCTGAGCACTCAAAGCGCTTTACACAACTTGTGCATTCACCCATTCACACCCATTCGCACAAGCACAACTGACATTCACACACCGATGAATGCATCGGAGAGCAATTTCGGGTTAGTATCTTGCCCAAGGATATTTGGCATGCAGACTAGGGGAAGCCGGGAATCGAACCACCAACCTTCCGATCAGTAGATGACCTGCTCTACCACCTGAGCTACAGCCAGCTGAGAAGTACATTTAAAATCTCCTTTTTCATACAATGTATCCCAAAATTGTAACAATTTTTTTTAAATTTTACAATGCAGTGTGTAGAGACAATCCAGTCAGGTTAATTTTAGTAACATTTCGATTTTTTTTAAAGGAGAAACAAAATAATTGGAGGTAAAATTATTTTATTCGCTTTACTCCATTTAAAGAAAAAAGATTCTTAGCTAATGACTGAGTGCTAGATAAATAAAAAGATCCAGATCCCATTAAATATAACACTTTATTTTACATGGAAAATGACATTTAATTACTTGCATTCAGGATTTTCGCCATTTGGTACTTTTTGGAGTGTAAGCGAATACAGTTCAATTAAACTCTGCCATACAAATGAAATGAACAAGACATAATCAAAATCCAGAAATGCTACTGCCTTCTCTGGGCTTGGATTTCTTTAACATAGATGTAGGTGAAGTGAGAAATAAAGGGTCTGAGACAAAAAAGAAAAACTGAATTTCTTTTTTGTAATCATGGACACCAAGTTGTCCTAGCACAAGAGGAAAGGAATCTCTGGCTTTCACAACCAGCATCCATGATGGCACGGGGGCACATTAGTGCACCTGGTATAGGGAACTAGCATATTTTTGGAAGGCCTCATTACTCCCCTGAAAAGTGTACACAGGTTTCAGAGCAACATGTGTTTTTCAATGGAGGACCTTGGTTTCAGCAAGACAATGCAAAACTATGTTGCTATGCACTTGCAGGGCTCTGTAGTGAAGGAGTCCAGGTGCTAAACTGGCTCTCTGCAGTCCAGACCAATCAGACCTGGACACGGGGTTTTACATTGTCATTAGGCTGATGTAGGTACAGCCACAATCAGGTTATAGATCAGACCAGATTAAGCAGGGCAGGAAGGCACAGCACATGACACAAGACGACAAGACAGGTAAACAACTGGTCAAAACACAGAGCATCAGTGAGTACGACAGAAAACAACATGCTGGGATGTTACAAGACAGGAATGAAGCATAACAAATCAGTACAGCTGTTGGCGCTGATTGCTGATCGGAGTTCAGTCGTGTCTGAATCAGGTCAACAAATGGCTTTGGCTGTTGGTGACCAGTTAAACAGTATGAAAGGCTGAGAAAGCTGGTTAGAAATGCTCCTGTTGCAGTGGAGTCAGTATCACTGTTTTTTTTTCTCAAGGGTTTGTGTCCAAGCTGTTTCTTTATGTGCCATGTTGTGCATGCTAATGTATCTCTTGTGCTGTTAGAGGACAAGTTACCGTAGCTTGGTAGTAAAAGTCCAGCGAAACTGAAAACTCGGGACCCGGGGCCACAATTGAGGTTTTTTAATCTGCATTTTTTTCATTTTGTGTCGCCATTCAGTTACATTTCTTAAATATGTTCAGTAGATAAAAGGATTTTTTTATTTAACCCTCCCATTGTACAGTATAATTCTACCACATGCTAACATTTTTTGATATGCCTTCTCTGTGTCTGTGTTGAAGGTTTTTCTGCATTATGGGGACCACTCTGTTCTCACTTGGTGTAATTTAATTACAGCGGACCTTGGCACACCCAGGCAGCGCCCACGCAGAGCAGTGCAGAATGCCAGCCGGGAACATCCTGTCTTAGGCGACAGGAACATCAGATGCGACAGATGGCTCATAAATCATGAAGGTACGTGCGCGGTGTCGATGGGAGGCCTTCCTCTGGAGAGCACGCTGTGAGCAGGTTGGCTGGGGGAGCATCAGCTCGGCAACATTAGCACTGGACACATAACCACTGCGACTGGCTCCTCGGTGTCACAGAATCAGGGGAATCACTACGTCATGTTCATTTTCAGCCAGCATACACAAAGTTGTAAGGTGTGATGTGTATATATGTGTAAGAAGAGATTTATATTTGTACGTTATCTGATTAGGGTGGTCCAGTTATGAAAGTACAGGGTATCAGTTTAAAAAACAAAGTTACAATCTGATTTGCTGTGTGCACCATATGGCAGAGCTCTCACCTAAAAAAACAACAGCATTTGGTAAATCAGGTAGTTGGGCCGGAGTAAAACATACAGCTATTTTCAAATATATTTCATGGCCCTTAAAGCGAAGGCTTTTTAACTGTTTAAAATATTTACATTTAAACATTTGGAAATTTTATTCAGCAACGTGGATACTTTTTAATCATTTGTTTATTTCTTACTTATTTACAGGGTTGGTTGTTCATGAAAAGCATATAATATATTTTCAGTATTTCAATGGAAGCTTACATCTCTTTCTCTTCCAACAGACTGAAGCAGATTTAGACCTAATGGACCAAAAAGGATTGGTGCATCTTTGGATCCTTAAAGTCTTTTTAGGGATGCAGCACCATTCTTCTGAAAGTTATTCCCT
The DNA here is from genome assembly GCF_041146795.1 of Maylandia zebra. Classification (NCBI taxonomy): domain Eukaryota; kingdom Metazoa; phylum Chordata; class Actinopteri; order Cichliformes; family Cichlidae; genus Maylandia; species Maylandia zebra. Next base: position 27,251,616 of record NC_135177.1, read on the forward strand.
TATTTGGTTTTTAGGCTATGTTAATTATAGCTCCCAAAAATGGATTCCAATTGGATTTGGATCTATTAGAAGGCATAGCATATATTTTCATTGCTATGCAGATGACACCCAGCTTTATCTGTCCATGAAGCCAGATGACACAGACTAGTTCAGGGGTAGGCAACACCAGGCCTCGAGTGCCGGTGTCCTGCAGGTTTTAGATCTCACCCTGGGTCAACACACCTGAATCAAATGATTAGTTCATTACCAGACCCCTGGAGAACTTCAAGACATGTTGAGGAGGTAATTTACCCATTTGAATCAGCTGTGTTGGATCAAGGAGACATCTAAGACCTGCAGGACACCGGCCCGCGAGGCCTGGAGTTGCCTACCCCTGAACTAATTAATTAAACTGCAAGAATGTCTTAAAGACTTAAAGAACTGGATGACCTCTGATGTCCCATCTGACTGTTGGGGTTTTCTCTATATTATTGTAGGATCTTTATCTTACAACATTAGGTAAAGATCCTCATATTTAGGCAGCTGTTGTTGTAATTTGGTGCTATATAAAATTCAGTAATAGAAATTCAGTTGAGCTGAACTAACCATACCATATTATTCACATAATTTTCATCCTGATCTAACCCAGCCCAACCCCTGGGCCACGGACCGGTACCGATCCGTGAGTCGTTTGGTAACAGTCCAAGAGAGTTGAGGCTCGGGTGTGAAATTTATGGTTTTCAGGGTTTTTATTGTTAACTCTGTTTCCCTGGGACTTTTCCTGTGTTATAGTTGCGTGTCTTATTTTGAAAGAAATATTTACACGTTACCACAGCGACCATAGAGCATTAGGGGCCGAAAGGAGGATGTTACTCTCAATGTTGTTGGCGCATTTCAGGAGGACGCTGCTAATAAAGTTAGACAATTTGTGTTTATTATTATATTTACAAAATACGGTCGTATCATTTGATTTTGTTGTATTTATCCGCGACGCCTTAAAGGCCAGTCCGTGAAAATATTGTCTGACATTAAACTGGTCTGTGGTGCAAAAGAGGTTGAGGACCGCTGATTTAACTATTCAAACACCTCACCCCTATCCCCACCTCACAGTAGGGTCCAAATTTCAAGTTTTCTTGAATTTTGTTGTAGTATTCAATTCTGAACTTGAAACACAATATGGTGTTCAGGTATTTAGGACTGCCAAAGTGCATTATTTAATAATAATTTTCAGTATTTGTCATTTCAAAACTGCCCCCTTATTGAGGGGAAAATGTCATATTTCTTGGATTAAACAACACTGAATTTCACATCATTTCTCTACCCATGCCTATTAAAGCGCTTGACTCTATATATCAGGTTTCATCCACAATTATTCATTTCTCATCTGTTGGGAGTTAATTAAGACACCACATCATTAATTGATCCTGATATGCAAATCATTCACAGGAAAAGTAATTTCCTTTTTGATTGCTAACTGCCTTGGCTTCTAATCAATGTTTTACTTTGCATTCACTCGTGTGAAAGAGTTGCTTCTGCAAATGCTACGCCGAGTGCGGCAGGTGACAATGTGTTACATCAATAAGCAACGATCCTCTTTTGAGTTTGTTTATCTCTCTTCGAGTCTGCTTATGTTCAACTGTGGACGTATATTGAGTCTCAATACACTGTGACATAGGAAAAATCGCAGCCTATTGACATGTACTTCATCTGTTTGTTTATTTGTGTTTTGTAATATTAATAGAAACCCTTCATTTGTTTTAATAATGACAAAATAAGTCATTATTTTGGGAGAAAAATAGTCTACAAATTTCCTTTTAATGAATGATATTATGATTTGAGTTGTTATGCCGTTTATTCATTTGTAGCAGACGTAGTCTAGCATCACTGAACAGCTGAAAATGTGAGCAGCTGAAGTGGTGTTTTTGTTCCAAAACAAATAAGGTTTTAAAGCCAGAAATAAGCAGCTGGCAAGGCCCCAGCCCTGCAGATACATTATGGTCATTTTATTCGATCAGACATTAAATATCTTAGTTATTGCGCCTTTAAGCAATGAAGGCTTTATGAATATGTATGCACTGTGGCATGTTAATTACACCCAGGTCAAATATCATTTGCATAATATTAGTGTTTCAGAGGACTGACGTAGTTGGATTAGGGGTTTTCGGAATCATAACAGTGTTTCTAGTGTCAGATAAGTTGGCGATAAAGAATTAATTATTTTTTAGATTTCACCAGTGCACTCTCCTAATAATTTAGGCTACTAATTTTTTTGAAGGTCAAATGCCAGACAAAGATGTCAATGTCAAACTTTAAGTGCAATGCAGGTATTACTAGTTATTTTTCAGTTTATATGAATAAGATCAGTCAGGCCAGATCTTCGGGATATAACACAGATATCTAAAAACCTACTTATACAGACAATTTAAGTGCACGGTAATAATGTTTTTTATCCCTTTTGCAAAAAAGGTATTTTTTTCCGTTTTCCATCATCATTATCTTGGAGCTGCTTGCCTTTTTCTACATGGTAAGCTCATGAAGGGTGCAGCTTTGCCTAACAATGGAGAAACAAGAACTCTGCAAAGGTTATCACACCCCTGTGTTACACCTGCTTGATCAGTGGGGTCACCATGCAAGAAAGGAAGCAGCAAATGAAAAATTAAAGACGATTTCAATTTGTGACAGGGAAAACCCTTTGATAACCGGATATGTGGCTGGATAAACAGACTGACAGATGAACTGATGAATAATACACTAACAGACTTTATGAGTGGGATTGATTCCTTCTCAGATCAATACTTCTCATACTTACCTTGATGTGAAAGTGCAGGTATTGCCATTGTGAATCAGAGCACATCACAGCCATCTCTAGGGAACTCCGCTCTTCAGCTTAAAAAAGCAGCCGAAATATTCAGCATTAGTTCTGCTCAAAGCTACTGAATGTCACTGGTTCTCCCTTCCCCACTCAGCTTCCAACAGACACGCGTGCACGCATACTCCTGTGTTTGCATACTAATTTCTTTGTGCTAAACACCTTTCCATCATTCCTCTGATGAAATCTCTAGGCGACGAGATGCACAGTTGTTTGAATTGTTTGTTTGGAGTTTGTTATTCACTTGTTAATGAAACACAAAGGCACACAGCATCTTGAAGTGAAGAGTGGCATGCTGTTATACTCAGTCTGTAACCCAGAATAGGAACATCCAAACTGCAAAATCTCCAATGACAGCTTATCACTTTGAAAGACGAATGAGGACTGAAATTCTGCAAAGAAGTAAACGGAATAATTTTTCACACCAATTTTAAAAAGAATATTTACTTAGCCATTCAGCTGGCACTGGCAGTTATTCTGATCATCAGTTCAGCACTTTAGCCCAGACTACCATATCGCAACATGTTATTTGAACAAGAAGTTCAGTGAAATTATATGACCATTAATGAGTGTGACCGGTGTCTGCAATGCTGACTTCAAGAATTGAATAGAGTTTTGTAATGACTTTCGTGATACCCTGTTTTTATCATAATGTGGCATGAAAATGGGGTGAGGAATGCTCACTGAGTGGACTGAATGAATGTAGCCTTAGCTCTGCTGTCTAATCACACCTCAGCCTCTCTTGGCTATTCACTGTGGTTGCAAAAGAGTTGTGTATTAGCTAAGTTTTCAGAGTGTTTTTGTCAATCCCTTTTTGTCAGTTCAATACGGTTTTATTTATATAGCAACAAATCACAATACTTGCCTCAATACACTTTATATTGTGAGATAAAGACCCCACAATAATGTGTTGCATTCCATGCCGATGCTTTGCTTTGTTTGATGGTGATTTTGGACTGATTTTATCTGGGTAGACCCCCAGTTTCACCTGCTGCTGCTTTAAGACTCCAGGACTCATGTTGAAGTATCCTAACTGAAGCCTGAGTTGTCTCTGGTGCAGCTACTGGAGTGTGAATGTTAGGCATAGAAAAGAAAATTACTTGTATAAACAAGGTTTTGAGTGATTGAGTAAGATTTGATGTAAGAAAGCACTTTGAGGACTCATATTGAGTAGAAAGTGCTACATAAGGACCTGTCCATTTGCTATTCATTTCAACCTGTTAAACTGAGTTTTTAAATTTGATTTGTTTACCTGGGAAAACCAGGAAGAGTGTTTGAGTTTGAACTTTTTATCCCTTCCTTAGAGAGGCAGAGTGCCTCAGGTTGCTGAGAGGCTAGGCATCTTTGTTGAGGTCACCTCCCCACACATGTGAGTGACAGCACAAGTGGGACATCATTTTATTTGCACTGAAGCACAGACGGAGCCAGATTTTGTATGTGAGTGCAATCCCAAAATAGTGCTGACAGCTGTGGTTAGATTTGCGGGTGATTTATAAAAGTCGTGCTATTTTTTAAACACAGGCACAGTCAGTTCATTTCAATATGAAACGCCCATTATGCCAAGAGCCAATTAAGATATGATATTTTGCTTCAGTTAAAGGGAAAGTGCAATTTGTCAATTGTAATCAGGAAAGCATATAAATATAAGTCATTACGTGTATGTTGAATTAAGGCATACGGAGGCAGCCTGGCAGAGAGAGTCATAATGGAAACAGACTTTAGTAACTGACAGGCTCAAGTGCAGGACTGTAAGTCATGTGATTTAGTAACATGCAAAGCGTTAGTAAATCTGACTCATGGTTGGTAGCAGCCTTGAGCATTCCTCAGTATAGACTGCCTCTTCAAGTGGCCTCTGTCTCTGTATGAGTGGGAAAGGGTGCACACAGGTAGACTACATCTTATGCAGAAGGCGCAATGTGAAAAAGACAGGAGACTGCAAAAAGAATGTAGTTAGGTAGCATCAGATCCTCGTCTACAGGTTAACTTAGGAAATGAAAAGTTTATCCAAGCGAAGGCAGAGGCAAAGATTAAATAGTAGAAGTTGGTAGGGGTTGAGATAGGCTCCAGGTGGTAGGGAAGTGTTGCCAGATAACTGGGAAAATACAGCTGAAGCAGTGAATTAAATTGCCAGGAAGGTGTGCAGTCTATATTTTGGAAAGAGAAAAGAGGACGAGGAGACTTGATGAAGAAGAAATGAAGAAGGCAGACAGAATTACTTGGAGGCTAGCAAAGACTGGGGTCAAAGGAAAAGGCTTATAGTGAGTTTTAAATATGGCTAGATTGTAAAGAAGGAGAATGGGACTCATTTTGATTGGCTAGGCCAGGGGTCAGCAACCTTTAACACCCAAAGAGCCATTTGGACCAGTTTTCCACGCAAAAGAAAACACTGGAGCCGCAAATACTTTTTGACATCTAAAATGAAGATAACACTGTATATATTGTTTTTTACCTTTATGCTTTGTGTGAACAACTAAGGTGTGTTGCTTATGAAATCCATGAAGTGCTACAGAGAAAATTACATTTTATTTATGTAATTAACACATTTTGAACTCTTAAAGAAATATAACAAAAGGAAAGACACCCAGCTGAACTAAAATGACCCATGTAGCAAACAAAAACTGTTGTGAGCCGCCACCCTTATATCACCTTTGGGCTTTTGGATCCTTGACCTGGCTTTTAAAAAAATAATTGGAAAAAAGCACTATGCTGCTAAAAACAGAAAAATAGATATTTGCCAAATTCTGCCTAAATATGTATTTTACCTGGTTAATGTGTGCGGCTGGGCGACGTCTGCTGCGCCGCTGCAGGGGAGGAGGACGCACCTGAGCGGCACCCGCAATCACGCCTCGCCGCCTTAACGTCTGTGCTATCTATGCTGTTGTGTTGGTATGTGTCGGGCTGTGAGCTAAAAAGCTACAGCCGGCTGTATGAGTACAGCAACCGTGTGTGAAAATCGTGTTCATGCAAACATCGTCGGGTGTGCCGTGATATGTTTACAATGGGACTTCTTCTCCTGAACCTCTGCGCACAGCGTCTGCAAATCAGGGCTGTACGAAGTGACTTTCATCTTTACGCAGGACTGTAAGCTGTCATCTGTGAGGCGTGAGCGGTGCTTGTTTTTAACATAGTTCACGGTGGAGAATAGCTGCTGACATAATGTGGATCCGAAGATCCATAATTGGCCTACCTGGAATTGAAAGTCTCGATAAATGCACGGCGTTTCGGTGGGTACACCGGCATCTGCGAGTGTGACGCTTATTTTGAGCGATGAAAAAATAATAGAATATAATTTTATTTTTATATTTCAACATCACAATAATCTTCCAATTTAGAACTACTAATTAAAAAAGAACTAACATAAATAAAATACAGCTAAATACTTTTCCCAAACCACGCGGATCCGCACTATAAGGACTAAAGAGCCGCATGCAGCTCCGGAGCCACAGGTTGCCGACCCCTGGGCTAGGCAGAAAGATCAAGCTGGAAAAGATGCGCAGCAGGTTAGAGTAATTAAAGATACAGATGGAAATCTCCTAACAAGTGATGAGTGTGTGTGCTACAAAGACAGGAGGAGTACTCTAAGGAGTTCATGAATGAGGAAAATTAGATAAAGGGGGACAGATGGAAGAAAGTTACTGAATCAGGAAGTGCAGAGAATTAGAAAAGATATAAGACATAAAGGCACCTGCGAACAGGCTGAAGATTCAAAAGGTCGTTGGTCCAGATTACATACATATGGGAGATATGGAAATGTCTCTTCTCTTTTTGCTCTTGACGAAGGTGGTTGCACTTTTCTCCTCTCCTCCTCCTCCTCTCCCTTAACTTCCCTGCTTAGCCTCTTGTGTCCTTGTCTAGTCTCGTGTTTTTTGTATTACTTTTCCCAAGAACACTCACTCACAGTCTGTTCTCTAAAACCTAAAAGAGGAATTATGGATTTGATCAACTGGTCCCTGAATGCAATTGACACCCTTTTCTCAACGAGAAGTCTGGGCTTGGGTGAGCCTGAGTGCTGAAGATATCTACCTATTCAGAACCATGGTAACAGTGTTCTTGCTGATCGGAGCTGGCTTGGCCCTGACTTATCGCAGAATTAAGAAAGCAGAACCGGCTGTTCAAACCCCCAGAAGGCTGCCCGCTGGGATTGAAACGATGGGATGAGGCGTGAGTTTCTCAAAATGGGCTCATTGAGGGCAGCATGGTTAAGATCTTGGAGAAGCTTACGGCTGCCGTGAATACTCAGAATAAGACCTCTGAGTGCAAACTGGATTACATCTGGAGGGGCTCGCTCGGAATAACACCTCTGAGCGCAAATTGGATCACATCTTGGAGAAGCTCACTGCGGCCGTGAGTTCTCAGAATCGTCTCTTTGAGCACAAGAATGACAACATCACGGAGCGTAAGTTTGATAACATCATGGAGAAGCTCACGGCTCTCCAATGGGAGATTGAGAGACCAGTGTGGACTGTTAGAACAGCTTTGATATTCTCATTAGTTGTTCCCACTAAAGAAAAAACCACCATCATAATGCGGCTATCCCTTTGGCACCAGCTGTCGTCTCAAGGCTGGAGCTGAACAAAAACACCCTGATACGTTTTTAGACTGTTCCTCCCGTTCTATGCAAGGCCACCTGGGTTGGCTGGAAGACTGTTTACTTAGCCTGGCAGGGCGAAGGACACTGTCTCAGCTGAACTCTGGACATATACACACAGACATATATATACACATGCAGATGAGTGTGCAGATGTACACTCATCCCCCCTCCAAACGCCTTCAACTCTTAGTTTTTTTTTTCTGTTCTCCCTGATGGAGCTCAGTCTGGGGGGAGTTATTTTTTTTTTCTCCTTATCTTTCCTCATGTGGTGCATTTTCCATTGTTATACCTCTCTGACCTGTCTTCCCCATGTGATGTTTTTGTGTAATGTATGTATGGCTGGAGGAGGTCAGCAGCCTTAACATGAAATTTCCCCTTGTGGGACTAATAAAGGTATCTTATCTGTCTAGGAGAGAGGGCAACAGACATTTATGTGACAGGCTACTTGAGGAATGGGGAAGTGTTCTATTACTGATTTTCAAGAACAATTGCTATCTGCAAAGCTGTAGCAACTAGAGAGGGTTCATGCTGACAAGCCATACCATCAAGATGTAAGAAAGAGTAGTTGAAGCTAGGTTACAAAGACAGGTGACTATTGGTGAGCAGCAGTATTTTTCATGCTGAAAAAGAGCAATACAGATGCAATGCTTACTTTGAGAGTGCTGATGGAGAATTACAGCTGCACTAACGCTCTAAAGAAAGCATATGTTGGTTTGCCAGGACTGGCACTGTGGTACTGCTTGAGAAAGTCAAGTGTGGCAGAGAAGTATGTGAGAGTGGTGCAGGACATGATGTATGCAGCAGGAGTGACAGATGGGTTCAAAGTGGGGGTTGAATTACATCAAGGATCATCTCTGAGCCCTTTCCTATTTGCAATCTGTGATGGATAGGTTGAAAGATGAGACCAGGCAGGAGTTTCTATGTGTGATGATGTTTGCAGACGACATTGTGATCTGTAGTGAGATTTGGCAGCAGGTGGATGAGAGCCTGGAAGCATGGAGGTATGAGCTGGAGAAAAGAGGAATGAAAGCTAGTAGAAGCAAGACAGAATATGTGTCTGAATGAGGAGACAGGTGTAATGGTGTGGAGATAATGAAGGTAGGATTTTAAGAACCTGGGGTCAATCAATGAACAATGCACAAAAGAGGTGATGAAGACAGGCAGGCTGGTGTGGATGGAGAGTGTGTTGGTGATTTGTGACAGTAATGCAAAATAAAATAAAAATGTAAAAATAAAAAAATAGATCAATTTCAAATAAATCAATTCTTTTGTTGAAAAGGCAACATTTGAAGCAATATAGGAAAAAGTAGAGCTTGAAAAACATTGAGTCATTAAAATCCACCTGGAGAAACTTTTGATGGGCTGCAGGGAGGGATAACTTTTCATTCTCAGTCAGTTATAACTACCTATTACTTTTTTTGCTGAACAGAATAGAGTTGTACAGTTTGCAGTACTGCTGAATGTTGAAAGGTGATTGATTTTTTTTTTGTATTCGGGGGTAATTTGAAATGCTTTTATCATACAGTGGCTGCTAAAGTGGCAGCTGTGATTAGGCTCCACTCTACAGCATCATACAATGTTCACTTAGCAATCAAAGTCTCCTGTCTTTGTCTGATGCTTTTTTTCTCTTTCTTTCATTTATTTCTACAAATGCAAGCTAGTGCAGGGCAACTGGGCAAGTTTCTGACTTTCTTATTTGTCATTTACCACAACAACAGCCTCATATTATTTGTAATACCCATTGTTTTGCATTAGGAGTCAGTATTTAGAGTATCATATTTCAGTATGTTTTAGTATTTTTGCCAATAGTTTGATTGGTGAACTTGAAATAAGGTAATGTTTGTATTATTATTTATTGTTTTATTATTATTTTTATTTATTCATTTTAGACATTTTTCATTTTAGATTAGTTAATTTTTTATTGTTATACATAGCAACTAGCATGTTTTTGATGAGAAGGTTTTAAACGCAGCAAGGCAGCAATGGCGGGTAACAGCATAACTCCAGCTCTGGTGTCTACCTCATGCTTCCTTACCTGTTTTTTTTTCTTGTGCAGGCTTTAATTATCTGGTCCCACCTGGTCTGGTCCCACCTGTGCAATCTTGTCTGCTGATAGGTTCCCAGTGTTCTGCCACCTAACTGGGGATTGGCCTTTTGTCTCATTATTAGAGCAGGATAAGCAACAGCATTATAATAAAATTATGCACTAGTATATGATGAGCTTTCTCCGATGGGTTCCCTCTCCCCCCCTCCCAGCTTTCCTCTCCCTTAGCGACAGGGTGAGGACTTTGGCCATCCGGGAGGAGCTCAGAGTAGACCCATGACTCCTCTACATCAAAGGGAGCCAGTTGAGGTGGGTGTGACAAGGATGCCTCCTAGGTGCTTCCTGGGTGTTCTCGGAATGTCTCATCAGAGGAGACCCCGGGTCAGATCCAGGACAGGCTGGAGAACTATATCTCTAAGCTAGCCTGGGAACACCTTGGTGTTCCCCAGATAAGCTAGAGGACGTGGCTAAGGAGAGGGAGATCTGGGCTTCTCTGCTTGGGCTGCTGCCCCCGCAACCCAGCCCTAAATAAACAGAAGAAAATGGATGGATGGATGGATGGATGGATGGATGGATGGATGGATGGATGGATGGATGGATGGATGGATATAATGCCATTAAAAGATCTAAAGGAAAGCAACACGATGGAAGATTATTAAGGACACAGCAAGTGACAAATATCCAAAACCAACATTAAATCCAAAATAATCTGGCTTGTGTCAAACTGTGACACTATGCATGAAATGTGCTTGGCAGACAAAGGTGTAACTTCAACTTTGAAATGAAAAATGTGTCAATTAAAGGCCTCACTAAAATACAATATGAGAATAAGCATGACCAATATCAAAATGTGCATTCACTTGACCAGCCCCTCTTATTTAACTTAATATGACTGGCTGTTGTCGTTCAACATAATCCAGAACATCCAACATTTTTGATTTATAAGGCCTTTGCATCTCTATAGCATGAGGGAATTAGATATTCCTTTGTTTGGTTGACTTCAGTGGCAGACTCCATGAACAGATCATGTTACACACACATTGTGGTTGACCTTGCACGTGCTGCCATGCCTGGAGGGGAGCTCCTCATTCTTATGCCAGTAGACATTATACCAAGGTGGGGGTGAAGCTGAACTCTGCTATGCTGGAAATCAAAGGCAGCAAAAGTCAAATGTATAAGCCATTTATATATCATGACCTGGATGACTGAGAACCTACACTGACAAACTATTGATTTATAATGTCCATACAATCGCACAACATATAAGATTGTTGCAACGTCTTGGTTTACCTGTCAGTCTGAAGCAGAAAGAAAGAAACAGATGATGATTTCATCTATTTTTGTGTTAAGTTTTTAAAAACATGAGTCCATTAGAGTGTCTTTTAGTAAAGGTCTTACAGCAGCACTGACATTTCCTGACAGCAGATAAGGCATTGCCCCCATGAAGCTGTGCTTGTTCTTGGAGTCGATTTCCGCTGTATTTGCAGTACTGTCTCCCTTCACCACAAGGATGCTGGCCAATTAAAATCTCAAAATCTGTGTTATTCAGCACAACCAAATGGCTGTTGACTGCTGTGCAGGAGCCTACAGCGTGGAGGACGGAACTTCCTATGAAAAGTTTAGCGGGTTGGCTTCCAGATGGTAGACAGATCTGCTTAATGCACCATAGGGGATGGTGAGCACACTGCTGCAATAAAATTAGACTAGTCACATAGTACACTTTCTAGGCATTACAAGGAAAATGTTATTTCTATTTTATATGTAAAAAAAATGAATGAAGATGTCTGAACTATAACTGAACTGATAAATAATTTTAGGTGGTGTCTGGTGGTTGGGAGGGGGGCGGGGGTTGTTAAAGAAGAAGCAAGCATCAGAAACTCGATAAACATACTAGAGTAATAGACTGTATGTTAAAGATGGACACGGCTTTCAAGTCTAAAAAGTTAAACTAGTCAGTAGACGTCTATTGAAAATGTCTATCGGCTCTCTTCACCGAAGACCTCAGTAAACACTACAAATCAAAATTATATAAACAACACACAACAGTATAGCAGTCTATGTGGAGGAGCATCAGTTTGAATCTAAGAAGTGCTCCTTATAAAACTGCAGGTCTACCATGTAAGGCAGGGGTGGGCAATTCCAGGGCTCGAGGGCCGGTGTCCTGCAGGTTTTAGATCTCACCTTGGGTCAACACACCTGAATCACATGATTAGTTCTTTACCAGGCCTCTGGAGAACTTCAGGACATGTTAGGGAGCTAATTTAGCCATTTAAATCAGCTGTGTTGGTTCAAGGACACATCGTTGGGCATCTTTCTTTGCCTTTAGACAACAATTCTGATGGCAAAAGAGCCAAACGGGACAGGCAAAAAAAAAAAAAAAAAAAAAAAAGGACACATATAAAACCTGCAGGGACACCGGCCCTCGAGGCCTGGAGTTGCCCACCCCTGATGTAAGGGGATGGGACCTCGCTAACCAGTGGGTAACATCATGTTACCTAAGTGCATAATTAGTGTATCTAATTATGGACTTACATACTTGCACTTGCTGTTTTGAATGTATATATTCAGAGTGAGTGCAGATGTTGCACTTGAAATGGTCAAAAGTTGAGTATGGAATCCTTTCATAGCATAGAGAAAATGTCTTTGTTTATATAAAACTCTTGTGGAACAAATGGCAAGCATTTCAAATGTTCTTTTTATGGATTTATACGTTATAATAAATAAATTAACAAGTTTGGTTTGCTACTTAAGTTTTTTACAATTGCAATTTTTTGCAATTGTTTCGCATTTATGTTTTGTTTGTTTTTTTATTTCGTGTCATGTTGTCTTTAAGTCATTTGTAATTTTCATTGATATGCAGTCAGTGGTTTCACAAATTGTAAATGTTTGAAAAAAACCACAGCTGGCATGACAAACACTGTAAATGCTGCAATGGTCATTCCCTGTATTTGCTAAACTTGCGGATTTCAATGTGAGACAACACAGCCCTCTAGAAATTCATGTGCAATACTAGTACACAGACACAGAGGTGTTGTAACTAAAATACTATCAAATTGAGTGTGATCCTGCTGATATGCATTGTGGATGTACTGCATTTATAATTTTGTGGGCAAGTTCAATTGAGTTTACTTTTCATTTTATGCTCATGTTGTCGAGGAGGTGAGACATTGTGCTGTGCCAGGTCCAGAGGCAGAGGGGCAGGTGGGTGATGACAGAGACGGGTGCACAGACACCATGAACAGAGAAAAGGAGCCAAGACTTGCCAAGCATACACAGACACCAGCAAGCCCCCAAATGACACAACATATGGAGTACGACTGAACAATCCCTCCACCCTTCTCCACCCGCCATCATCGCAGCGTCTTTTCCTGCCACACAGCAGCTCTGTGAAAAACAGGCACTGACACTGCGACTGGAAGTGGAGAATTTGAATATTTTGCAACAATGGCAACAGCGTTAGGCAAGTCCTCCAAAGACATGTTAAATCAGATCCTGATTCATACAGAGAGAAGCTCTGCTGAAAACATTTAATTTTGTATAATAAGTGAATCAGTGAAGCTTGTTATTAATAATATTTTTCCCTGCAGTTTCAGAGAAGGTGAGGTGCCATCATAAGAAGACAGAGGGTATGAATGAATAGCAGAAAGTGAGTGTTATAAGATTTATTTGTGATGTTTATGTCTTGATGTAATCAATACAGTCAATGTGCTGTCCTCTACAGCAGCTGCCCACCTCTCAATAATGAGGCATAGGCCAATTACTGTCCAGATGACTATCCACTCATTCATTAATGGCACACTCCTTGTCTGCAAGCCAAAAAGGAAACAGTACAGGGAGGGCATGACCTTGACTTATGATTACTCCACTTTTATCAAGGCAGAACCCCCCCGCCCCCAAACTTTCTGGAGCCTTTCTTTGTCATAGAAACAGGTTATCTGGTTTTTAATAATTCAGAGATAAACATGATCATGGCATGGAAGTAATCGTGTATATCAGCTATCACAGCCCAAGAGCTCTTTGTCTTTTTCAGTTGTCCCCCTTCCTTTCTGGGCTTATTTTTCCCTTGCCCGTCTCCTTCTCCAACCATCACAGTTCTACTTAGTGCAACTCCACTGTAAAAGCCTTTACCACCAACCGCACCAGCAGAATATCTATGACTGCAGGACACATCCAGTTGTGCAGTGTGCAGCGCTGGCGCTAACAGCAGGCTTTACACCCGCAGTCATTCAGCTGATTCACATGCTGTCACAATTATGAAGTGCTTGAAGCTGAACCAGGTCAAGTAACTTCTTTCCTGCTGGCTGCCTCTCAGGAGTTCATAGCTGCTTCTGCAGAACAAAACAACATATTCAACCCCAGATTTTCACAGAAAGTAAGTAAGTAAGTAAGTGTATATCTCTGGCACCCTCAGTTGGCTGCCGATGCATTCAGTGACAGCATTATGACCAACTCTATGTACATTTGTATGTGCTTCATCACTGGTGGGTATTTTTCAGCAAGAGAAATACTTGTCACCATCTGTCATCTCCCACAAACACATGGACAAAATGGCTTATGGTGGTTACAGCGAGAATAAGAAAACAGAACAGTTTTAATAATTTCATTATATAGACCTGGATTCCCCTACAGTTTATAGGCTTCGTTAGTTATTCAGGGCTCGAGACATGTATATTTATATATGTAAACTAGCATACCAAGTGAGCTTAGTTAAAGGTCCAATAAATGTACTATAAACCAGGAAGGCATGGTATTGCAAGACTGCATTGATCATTAAGCATTCATATATGATTTTGTGCAACAGAAGCATTAATTATTTAATGTAAAATCTCAGCAATTTCTCTGAATTAAAAGTATTTCTGCATTGCAGTCATCAAGAATAATGAGTTATTAATTATGTTCGTGTCCTGTTCATGAACAGTAGAATGTTGATGTTGCATCTTGGATGTGTTTAGCTTGTTTGGAGAGTGAGAACCGTGGATCCATCCTTACTGTTTTACTCTCTTTAACCTGAAAACCAAGCGTTGGTTGGCCTGTTTAGAACCAGGAATACTGTAACTAATTATTGCCTGACTCTGCGGCCATCATAGTGGGATAGTTTAGGACAAGACTATGCAAAGTAGATTCCACAGCAGTGAAATAAAGACTGACAGGTGACTATCCCCAATACAGACCACCATATGCATGCTGAAATCAGCCGCAAGTTTGTTTGGAAAATCACAAGCAATATTTGCTGAGTGCTCCCATGTTTGTAATTGGTGTATAATTTAAAGGCGCCATAGTAGTGGTGTCATTAGTATTTTTACTTTAGGCCTTACAGCATCTTCTCGTTGCATTTTTCTCATTTTAGAAAGCCTGAAGAGAGGCACAGATTGCATGCAACAGTCGATGTTCAGTTAGTTAAAAGATGAAAAAAGCCAGGCCCCGAAAAAGCCAAAATTAATCAAATCGCAGGCTCAGCATGCGTGGTGAAGGCAAGTCTCTATAATGAATGTTGTATGAACAGGAGATGGATTGGAGGGCTTGCTAATTTAGTAACGTAGAAACTAATGGCTTTTTTCCTCTTGTATACTCTGCCATTTCTGTGGTTGCCTCTCTCAGCAGTGTATATTTTGACCATTACTTTTTTGAGGAAACTGTCGGTCTCTGTGTGTGCATGCGTGTGTGTGTCCCTCCTCTTCTTTCCCTCGCTCCCTCTGCTGATTGCTATTCGTGTTTCAGAGGCAGCCTGAACCCTAGAGCTCAAAGAGTTCAGTATCGACAGTTGTCCACAGTAGTGAGAAAACGAATGAGGAGGCAGTAAGAAAAGAGTACGAGAAGGAGGAGAAGCCAGGAATTCATTAAAACAGTTACTATGTTAATAAATACCAGTTTACGTTTCTAACAAAGGCTCATGTAAATTTACATAAAGGTTGATCGAGTGCATCCATCTGGAACATGAAGTTTCTGTAACAAAAGAAGTAGCTGCCTCGATCACACTATTTTAGGCTGCAGTTCTCACCTCGAGCCTTTATGACATTCAAACTTATATAATTTCTCTCAGACAATATGTGTACATCTGTGTTTTTGCATGCCATCTTACACCCTCAAGCTTAAATAGCATGCCGCTTCTTCCTTACTCCGCTCGCTACCCACCTGCAACATACATATGTAAATGTCCATTTAAAAGGGATTTATACCTTTTTTGTTAGAAATAACAAAAAATACTTTGATATTAATGTATGTACACTGCCTTCAGCTGTTTTTATCTGCAAGAATTTTCAGTGTAACGCTAACACATTATGATGAAATGTAATTCCTGACTACCGGTTCTCATGTGGTCTCCAACTTCAGATTCGAGGTTGAATTCTTTGAGATATAAACAAACAAATACTCAAAACCATATTAAAGATTACATGGCTGCATATATCCTCACTATTTATCTCTCTCTCAACTCGTACATGCGAACATGCCAACACACACACACACACGTATACGCCTACTTACGACCACTGGAATATACACCCTGGCAAATACTGTTTGCTGATATGCGGATTGGGTTCAAGAGCGGAACAGTGAGCATTTCAATCTAAACAGTAAACACTCTTAATTGGATTGTGTGCTTATGTGCTTTGATGTGAATCCTCTAAGGACTGTATATTATTAGGCCTAATTGATTCTGATACATATTTACATGAGTTTAGAAAATTACCCCCCCCCCAAAATATAAATGAAAAAATAAATAAATAAAGTGAGTGGCTTCATCATGAGTCTAATTGCCACCATTTGGTTGACACTACCATTACTGACGCATTGTGTTATTGAGGTGCACTGCAGACTTCCACATTCTTACAAATTAGGCCCAATGGAGGCAATGGGAGCCGAGCAAGAGGGCTCACCATCACCCTAAGGCTGAGAGGTAGAGCACTGAACTTCTTTTGCTAGCCTTGAATACTGTCACCTGCCTGCGGAGGGTGTGAGTCAGGCAAGCCAACCTTTTTCTCTACATATAAGTATTTAAAGTCCCCAAAAATGTCAGCCAACACAATGCCAATGCAGTCACTTTGCTGATGGGTAAGACACTAACACCACAGTGTGTATGTGGTCTGTGAGCGCTACAGAAATCCAAAAGTCAGACAGCAAAGTTCAAGACCACTCTAGCCCATACTTAACACTAGACAGATGGCGTTCCAAATGCAGGAGCAGAGGATTAGGTCTGGAGGTTGATTGAAGGTTTGTGCCACTTTTTGGCACTGTTCTCCTCCGGGTGACACCGTGGTGGAGGAAATAACACGAGCTCCTTGGCCAAGCGGGCATTCACATCTTTGGTTTCACATCACCTGCAATTTGAATTCCATTACTTGCCATGCCACACTTCAAATAAAGCTCGGTCCTATTAATTACCAAAGTATGGGTTCAGGGTAAAGGTGAACGTGCAATTACAGAATTAAATCAAGGCCCTGTTTAGCTTGTCAGTCCTGACAGAAATAATTTGGGTGAATTATTAAATGCTTCCACCGCTCTCAGCTGCTTCATTGCCACCTCAGAAATATCAAGCAGCGAGAATCCACCCTCTGCTCTTTCTTCTCTAAAATAAAACTGTTAATTGTGCTTATTTTAAAGCACGATTAATAGATTAAGAACTGTTACTGTTGTATGTAAACGTCTTTGTGCCGTCGATGTTTTCTGAACCTTTTAATGAACGAGGTCAAGTTTAATGAGATCATTCTTAATCAGTGGTGGTACAGTGATCTTGCAGACATTGTATTTAATTATCATTCTTTTAGGTCCAGTGAATTAGAAGTTTTAATTAGCTACTGTTCAGATAATATTAAGTTCCGAGGTTATGCTATAATTAGTATATTGGGCTTGCAAAAACAGTCAAACTTACACAACAACGAATTTTATTTCAATCCAAACTTCTTCTGCTGTGTGTGTGAATAGAATTGTACCAGCTGTGGCGTCAGTTTGACCCGCACTCCTTTTTTAGATGTGTGTTTCTCTTTCCTTAAATGTAAAAAAATCCAAATGTCTTGTTTTGTAGAGTTCTGCTGCAAGCAAGCATTTTAACTAATTTTCTATAATGAAGCAATTTGCCAGTGGCTGACTAGATTCAGTGGCTGAGTTTTGGTCTCTATGACAACCAGCTGTCTGTAATTAGCAAATCAAGCCAGGGTGAGGCTTTAGGCAGTCCGAGTGGCTACAAAAGAAGTCAAGTGGCAAGTGTTCCAGTAATTGTGCTGTCATGAAGTTTATGCTGAAATAACTGCAGGAATGAGTTTTCTTCTCGTGGGTTTTCTCAGGTATTTAAAGCTTAAGGTTTTCTGTGGTTAAAAAACAATTACAGCTTCTCAGTGCTGTGCTATTTGGCTTACTGATTTTTTTTTTTTTTTTTTTTTTTTGTGTGTGTCTGTGCGGTTTTTTTTTTTTGTTTGTTTTGTTTTGTTTTGTTATTTTTCTAGCACTGTTGTGCTCCACTCTGTGTCAGCTGGTGGTGCATATTGTGCTAAAACAGCAAGAGGTATGTAGTGCACTTCGATGGATGCTGCTACTTTAAAAAATATATATAATTACCAATTAGTGGGTATATTTGACACTTCACAACAATGAACCGGCAAACAGGTTTGTTTTGTCTTTGTTTGTCTGTGCTGTAGCCCGTGCAGCTGCTTTGGGTTTGGATTATCCTGGAGTACATGGAGCGCCTGAACTCTCTGGACCAGCTTACCATGGAATCCCCCCTCACCCCTACAATCATGAATGGTTTGAGACTGTACCAAACATGGCCACCCCTCAACAAAATTGGCCAACTTTTCATAACGTGAGGCATAGACAAGCTAACCTAGGAACATCTGACAGATTTCTAATGACCCACGGCACTTACGGACCAGTTCAAAATGAATACACAACAAAGCCAGAGCACGGCTTTCCCAGAGGACAGTCGGTCAGTAACCGCGGTTCCAGTTTTAAAGGGGTCATGCGTGTTGCACTACCAACACGAGCTGATGCCCCTAGCCAGTTTGACCTTGTGAATAGGGATCCTCAAGGTCACTTGGTTGTCTATGGTGAACATGACCTTGTTGTTGATGAGTCCGTCCCAAATAGACAGGGCATTTTTCACCATGCACTCCCCCTGCCCCAAAACTGGGGTCATGGTGCTTACCAGAGAGCTCGAACTGTACATGGCCTCAGAAGAAAAGGGCCTGTCCTTGGTTCAAATCACTTTAAGAAAGTCCATGGAGCAGCAAAGACTAGTTGGGGTCCTCCTATGTTTGGTAGTTGGAGATACAGATTTCCTGGCCTCAATGCTAAACAGTTTGTTCAAGGTACCCCAACCCCCTTGGTGGTCTGAGAGACATGAAATCAGATCCCGTTATACTTATTCAAATGAAAGGGTCTGACATTAAAGGCCCTGGCATATAGCTCTGCTGTCTTGTCAGATGGTGTTCCTTTGACTTTTTTTTTTTTTTTCTTTTTTTGAAGTTAACAGGGAGGCTTTTTGTGCAGGGTGGGGGTGAGAAGTGAGTCTACAATCTTAGTTTCACTGGAGACAAAGGGGAGGGATGTCCCGCCTACACTTATCTGTGTACAAGCGCCTATATTGTGGTTTTTTTTTTTTTGTTTTTTTGTTTTTTGGGGTTTTTTTGTTTTTTGTTTTTTTCTTCACGTGTAACTCCAAAATGAGTGATATTACACACCCTCTACTGAATATAAAATTTGTAAAATGGTTATGGTTCTCTGGGGGGTTTTGTTGTTTTTGTTTTTTTAAAACACTCTCCCACCGCATTATAAATGACTCACTGGGGCCTGGATGCTACCACAGTGCCATCTGTTGGTTCCAATGGGTAGAGAGCCTTTGGCTCACATTGTTGTACACAGGTGCTGCTTAATGGAGGGTCAGCCTTTGACAAATCCCATAATCTGTTTACAATCTGTTGTTTGCAAGTACTAGTAGAGGCTATGCTAATTTTTTTTCAAATAGCCTTGGCATTTCAGTGATGGCATGCTGCACTATTGGTCTGGAGTTTCCAATTAGATAATTCAGACCGTGCAAATTGGTATCACTCATTTTATAAAACAAAACTTTTTTTTTTCTCACCAATGCAGAACATTGTCAGGAATTGCTGAAAGTTTGTGTGAAATGGTACACTGACCCATAAATCACTCAAGAGCCTAAGAGTGGGTTATGCGCACTAATCTTGAATGTGAAGAGGGAAACTGATGACGGAACAAAAATAAACCAATTAGCTGTTTGTGATAAGCAGGAAGGAAATCAATCACGGGAGGGTGGGGGAAAAAAACAAAAGGAAGGAGGGTGGGGAAAAAAGAATTCAGTAGCTGCAGTGAGTTTGAACCCCACCTGGCAACCTCGCATGTGTTTATGTTGGGCTAAATTCAGCGAACAAGTGAAGACCCTTTCAAAATATATTTTGCAATAAAGTTACCTTACCAAGACAGGGAAAGGAAGGACAAACTTTTCTTTAGTCACTGATGGCTACATTAAAAGTGCCACAATATCCTGTGATCATTTGCCTTCTTAACCTTGATCAATAGCTTAATGACCCTTTTTACCGCTTCGAGGAGGGAAAGGAGGAGGCAGGGGGATTTACTATGTTTAAGCATGTGGCGAGCAGTAAGGACCCATCACCAGGAGCTCACTGCTGCTAACAAAGAAATCTAGCTTTCCAAATCTTATGACATCAGAGCTTCTTTCATGCAACACAGTTTCACTTGACTTTTGTAATGATTAACACAAGCTCTTGTTTTAATTAAACATGCCAAATTAAGGCACTTTTAGTTGCTTTAGTTGGTGACATTCTATTACTTTTCATTCTTAAATATTCCAGTAAATCATTGTCACAATTGTCAGTTGTTGTTTTTGTTTTGTTTTTAAACTTAATTTTGCTGCTGTGTTGTGAAGAGTTGAGGCTTCAGGCAGACTTAAGTCAGCACCTCATTGATAGTCTCAAACGCAGCTAAATAGGCTCTTACTGCAGGGCCATTAAATCAAAATATATTTCACGCATTTTGTTTTGTATACACGGTGTAATTATTCGCACTATTAATTTCACACACTTGTACATTCCACTTCTTACTGACTTGACCACTATTGTGTACCAAGATTTGTCTGCGACCTAGGCTAGACCAGGCTTGCTGGGCTCTTTATCATGTCTGTTAGAGAAAGCATTTCTGCTTGCCTGAAAAATGTGTAAACACTGAGGCACTGCATTTTCCCTTAGCATCCTAAACAGTGCCTGCAAAATGGAAATAAATAACTCAAGAACTTTTCAACAGGATAACGGTATACAGTGTATGAAATCACCTGTCTGTAATTAATAGCTCGTGCATAAATTGAGGATAATACTGCAACTTTGCAACAAACCTTCACTATATAAACCAGGGGTGGGCAACTCTAAGCCCCGAGTGCCGGTGTCCTGCAGGTTTTAGATGTCCTTGATCCAACACAGCTTTTTCAAATGGCTAAATGGCCTTCTCAACATGTTTTGAAGTTCTCCAAAGGCTTGGTAATGAACTAATTGTTTGATTCAGGTGTGTTCAGGGTGATATCTGAAACCTGCAGGACACCAGCACTCGAGGCCTGGATTTGCCCACCCCTAATATAAACCATCCCACAGCCACCAATCCACCAAATGCAATTTTTATTTATTTTTTTAATAAACTAAATTATATCACTTTGTGGTGAAGATCGCTCATTTCAGGACCCAAGATCTGAAGTGATAGTTTAAAATATTTTGGTGGGCATTTTTGCCATGTGGGGAGGACGCACAGCAAAGGTCCCTGGGTTGGAGCAAAACCAACCTCTCTGCATTGAACCTTTGTTTTATGCTTCTATTATATCAAGCAGTGAGCTAAATATATATTTGATTTACAAAAAAAAACATTATTACTCAAGATTTATTTACAGATATTGTAACCGCTAGGTTTTAACAGTCCTTTTTTGTTTTTTTTTCATAATCACCTCTTGAAGCCTCCAATTTATGCTCAGCCTGCAGTGAATATGAGCTAAATGAACAGTCTTTAGAGAAAGTTGTAAAAACCAGCTGAGCCTAGGAAATTAATCTGAGGAATCACCAGACAACTAAAATAAAGAAACCTTTGTGTTACATTCAGTGTAGGTCAGTCTTTTTGAATTTGCTGTCTTTCAATTAAAAGAGAGAATTTATTTTCTTTAGCCACTGAAAACTGTTCCACTGAAAAAGTCTATTTCATTTCAATTAATTTTTATTTATACAGCACCATTTCACAACAGTCACCTCAAGGCGCTTTATAATGTATATAGAAAATCCCAGCAATCTCCTAGGAGCAAGGACATGTGACAGTGGAAATGGGAAAACTCCCCTTTAACAGCAAGAAGCCTTAAGTAGAGCCAGGCTCAGGGAGGGAGGGCCATATGCTGTGACCGGTTGGGGGTGAGGGAAGGAGAAGAAAGCAAAGAAAGATGGGACAAGAGGCAGAGTTTAAAAATTACTAATGATATCATGCCGTAGTGTATAGCTGATAGCTGAAGACTCTCTCGCATTCTGCGTTTAAAAACTCAAGGAACAAAAAGCAAGCCTGCAGTCTGAGAGCAAAGTCCTTTGTTGGGACAATATGGTGCTGTTTATGTTTTAAAAAATATGATGAGGCCTGACTTTTCAATGTGAGAAAACACATTTTAAATGCAATTCTAGATTTAACAGTGAGCCAATGAAGAAAAGTTAATGTGGGTGGTCTTTCTTTCTAGTCTGTGTCAGTACAGTCAGTATTTGCTACAGTGTTTTGGATTAACAGAAGGCTTTTTAAAGAACCTTTTAGAGCAGGCCTATAATGAATCGCAGTAAAAAATGCATGAGCTAACTTTTCAGCATTACTTGCTGACAGGATCTTTCTAATTTTAGTAATATAGCTCTGATGGGGGGAAAAATAGAAGTAGTCCTACATATTTGTTTAATGTGTGGGTTGGAAAAATGGCTTCAAGATTCCTCACAGTGTTGCTTGAGGCTGAGATAATGCCATCCAGATTATCTAGTATCTGGTCAGACACCATTTACTAATAATTTTAGATTAGAGGAAAATAACTTTAGTTTTTGTCTACATTTAGAAATAGGAAGTCAGAGGGCATCCAGAACTTTGTGTTTAAGCTCTGCTTGTCATGTATTTGATTTGTATCAAATGGCTTCATAGATAAATAAAGCTGGGTATCTTATTATAAAAATGAAAATGTATATAGTGTAGGGAAGAAATAATGGTGGGGAAAGGTGTTGGTCCCAGCACAGAACCCTGTGGAACTCCATAAATAACTTTAGAGTGGAAAAACTCTTGGCAGCTAATATTCTCCCACACATTCTTATTTCAAAGAGCCAAAAAAGGGTGGGAGGAGCCTTAAAATCTTAAAATATTTCAAATGTATTTTTTACTGCTTTAATTTGACTTTTAAGTTCCACCGCAGGTTTATCGCAGTTTTCCAGGTTACCCAGTCCAGAGTGTGTTCCACTGCATGTTGTGACACACCTCTTTTAAAGCAATGCTGACTGTCTTCCGTTACAAAGGCTCAGTTAATAAGAGCGTGTATGTGCTGTGTGTTTTGAAATGTGTGTATTTCCTTCTCGTGTTTCTTCCCCTCCTCTTGTTGTCCCACGCAAGGCTCTCACTGAGCTCACTATAGCCTGCCAGCACAACTGACCTGTGGTAAGGGGGAAATCAATAGTCAATTCCATTTTGCAGCCAGCGTGTGACAGGTACTAGATAGGAGTGGATTGGGTGCATGTAAGGAGCAGGAGCGAGAGTTGGAGCTTGTCTGACCCTCTCCTTTCCCTGTCTTTCTCTCCCTTTCCCTCCCTCACACACAGTGGCTCACAGGCTCACTCAACCAACCCGCAAGGTCGACACAGCAGTGTAGTGCCAGAGGCCACGCTCAATAGTGTAACACAACTCGGGGGTGTATACACACATTAAACACTGTCAATGGTGAATGTGGTTGTGCTCATAAGGGAACTTGTATGACAAGCACCATGAATGTGCAGAAACATATTATGAACTTATTATGAAAATTTAGTTACTGACAGTTTTTGTTTTTAATTGTTGTTGTCACACATTTTGTGCAAGTAAAGCCGTTTACACAAATTGCATTAAACTAAGACAGTGATCACACTATTTGTTCCCAAGCATGTTTAATCTCCAAAGTTCGTTTGGTTCATTTGACTGGTGTGGTTGCTGTGTACTATTTCTGGTCAAGGTTTAGTGTTCTGCACCCTGGTGCACTTCACACTTGTGAAGTATGTAGGAAGTCCTGTGCTTCCTCAACGATGGTGCTCTTTGTAAAAACTGCTTTATTAAGTAATTTACACATCTATAAGGCATGTGATAGAGCAGTGTGTCACTGTTTCCAAAACTGCTCCGATTATACCACAAAGTGCAAAATCAGGAACCTGATTGTCCTCCATAATCTAACGTTTCCAAAGCAAGTTAGTCTCAGGATTGTTTCCAACTACTCTCTTTTGGCTATCAATACCATCATTGTGTTTTATCTCCAAAGACCAGGGACAATGAAAGGCAACTATGCCTAGTGTGAGTATGCCTAAAGAATATCTGGGGCCAGATAGCACAATGGGAACGCAGGTTTGCCGGGAAAAGGTCGGTGGCAGTCTTGTTCAGGCATAGACCAAGGCGACTGTGCCACCCTAAGTGCACTCACAGATATAATCAAACTGACAGACTTACAGAGATTTAAATTAGGTATAGAATACACGTCCACATAAATCCTACCTGCCAAATCTGCTTTTAATTGTGTAGCAAAGCAAGCTGAACTCAAGTCATGCTAGAAAAAATAATCGATAAAACTGTAAATTGGACAGGGATAATGAACAATTTAGGAAGCATGTAGGATAAGGTCTTGTCAGGTCTCTCTTTGGTTTATTTAGTTCAACTTAATACATCTATTTTCTTCTACTCATTTGAAATGTAATTATTTATTAAAATATTGCAATTATGGTAAACATGCCTGCGTAATATTAGGATAGCATTGAATAGCACTGAAATATCAGGAAGCATTATCACTGTGAACATGCAAGTACACTGGCATTAGCATTTCACTTAAGTTGAGTCTCAGAGCAACAACATGGCTGTCATATTTTTTTTTTTAACACAAAGATATATTTTTTTGAATGCCCATCCTTTTATTATTTGCATTCGTTTTTTCCAGTTCCATTAGTTCTTTCAGCCTCTTCTTCAAAGAATGACGTGTGTTCTGCTTTTCTGGAGGTTTATATTTTAATAATTTGAAGCTCTGGTACAATTATACAAATGGACTGGAGGTAGATCACTTTGAAATATAATTTATAATAGGCTCTTTAAATAAATAATTAAAAAGAACACATATTATGGACTTTTTATTCCCAGTGTTGTGATTCAGTTCAAAAGCATACAAAAATGTGGGACACAAAACAGGCAGGTGCAAGAGCAACCAAAATGAGCTTTAATAACAGAATCAGGTGCAAAGAACACAAACACGCATCTGTCTCTTTCTAGCTATATCTCTATATATTGAGAGGAAGAGATGGAAATCACAACACAAACCAATAAGCTGGGAAATAAAAAGCTACGGGGAAAGAAACAACAGCAGGACAAGACACGGACTTAAAAGAAGTGGAAAGTAGAAGTTAAGGTTGACTAATTAAACACATGTGAAACAAAAAGGGTAGGCTGAAAATCAAAAAGAAAGAAAAATTAAAAGTAGGAAGTAAAACCAAAAGCTACCAGACAAATAAATAACATAATGAAACAATAAACAGCCCTCCACAGACTTCAAACCATCATGCAGACTTTTGCTTTAAAACCTACAAATACTAGTGGTATCATTGAAATTGAAAAAATTACAGTCAACAAAAAATATAAATAGATTTTTTCCTATTATAGACAGATAGAGATATCTTTTGCTAGTCTCTTAAACATTTTTGACCATGTCCTATGCAGTCTATAAAATAAATAAATAAATCAGTATATTGACAAATGCAAAAGTAAATGTAAAGACTGTTACCCAAATATTTCCTATTTTTTACTTTTAACACATGAGGAGATGTGTCATGGTGGAGCAGCAAATGATAAAAAATGAAGAGGAACAAATCCAGTGAGTGGATGATGGCCATACATTCCTAACAACAAAAACTTGCACCCGATTCTCATCGGTGAAGAGAATCAGGTGCCAGTAGTGACCTGCCAGTTTCTTAACTAAAGGATGTTGGACCCTGTTGGTCAGACATGTAAACATAGGTGATCCAGTGGAGATAATTTTGCCACTGTATGTCCTGTGTCGCACAAAGGAGCAGATGTTGTTCCTGGAGCTGGATTGATGGCCTTTTAAAGCTCCTTTCCACTTTCCTTTTGTAACTCCATGTGTCCTAGTACCTCAAATACACACTTAAGACTGCTCTGAGCTGTGTCTGCTCAGAGACACAGCAAACGTTATTCTAATGGCTTGTATTGATGTGGCATCCTAGAGCAGGGGTGCCCAATCCCGGTCCTCGAGAGCTACCGTCCTGCAGCTTTTAGATGCATCCCTACTCCAACACAGCTGAATCAAATGAATGGCTTGTTATCAGGCCTTTGCCAAACACGATGGCATGCTGAAGAGGTAATCAAACCATTTGATTCAGCTGTGTTGGAGTAGGGATGCATCTAAAAGCTGCAGGACGGTAGCTCTCGAGGACCGGGATTGGGCACCCCTGTCCTAGAGGAACTACCTGTGAAACCTAAATGGGCTGCAGGTACCAGATCATGCTACCAGTAGTGACAAGACACAACTGGTAATGGGGTGAGAGGGCTTTTTTGCGCAAGACAACAGTCCAGCCGCTGCAAGGTACAGGCATAGGCAAAGCTGTGAAAGGAAGCTACTGGATGCAGAAAAATGACATCGACTGACAGCACACCAGCGAAGGCAGCTGCAGGGGGGTGGCTGCAAGATGTCCCCAGTCTGCTACCAGACCCCCACTGGAAGATGAACTGGTTTAGTGGGCAATTATGAGCAGTGATGCCAGCTGACAACCCTGCAGTTGACCTGATCGCCGGTGGAGATGCAACAGGCTAAAAAGCCGAAGCAGGAAACACCACCTCACCTGGACAATGAACTTATTTACATAGAACATCTGCAAAACTACACAAGCACACTTGTATGTTGAAGCTACAGAAGATGAAAAAAAATCTAATTATTATTTAATCTAATCATCTAATTATTCTAGAATTCCAACTCCAAGAATGACTGGTTTTTTTAAAGTTTGTTGTTTCAATGTACAGTAAAAAAAATTCAATATTTGATTTTACTTTTATTTTTGTTTTCTTGCATGTACTTCTCATTTGAAATCCCCTTGCAACACTTTCTGGGGTTCCAGACCTGTGCTTAGACCAAGCCTTTTCAAAACCCTCAGTTTCTTCTTTCAGAGGTTCACTTCCCATTCAACTTTAATGTTGGCCATATTGCCTCACTTTATTGTAAGTCCGTTATTGATCAAATGCAGAATTCATTATTGAGTACGTGAGCGTGAGCTTCCAAGTCAGCAAAGCAGTCCATCATGATGTTGTATGTTCACTGGCAAATGGTAGTTTTGGTTTGCCATCAGTAAATAGGTTGTTAAGTTTAATGAAACAAAACTAATAATTTTGCCAACGAAAATCAAATCAGTGCAATCAGTATTTTACATAACTGGTAGTAAAGAATGCTGAATTCGACTTATCAGGCTGAGTGCAGCAGTGGAATATCACTCTTGTAACAGAGGGCAATATTCAGCATTTCAGTATACACGCTTAGCACAATTACAGCAGTTGTGACTGCAGTTCACTATAGTATTTCACTGTATAGAAGCAGACAGATATGAGATGACGTTTACAGCAGTGTCTAATTTGGGTTAGTCGAATTTTTAATGCGAATGAGAATCTAAGGAGGAGACGGCATTCTGTTAAGCATAGGACAAAAACCGTAATCAAACCTAGCAAAGCTTCATCAGTTCAACTTGGCTTCGGGGCCCTCGGCTAATTTTACCGCTCACTGAAACATAGCGTGTAATACCCAGTGGATGGCAAACGCTTCGTTCATTATTGCTGATTAGGGGAAAAAAAGATCAAGCAAAATATGTCAACTCATGATAACCAGTTAATGTGTTTTTAATTAATGCTTGCTTTTCTCTTCTCCAGGTTGATTCCTACCCTAAAACCTACCAGTGCGTGTATTTAATTCCTCCTCCAGCGGCTTCTTGATTAACAGTTAGCTTCCATTATGCTTTTGAGGGCACGAGAGTGACCGTGCAGGGATGCGGCTGTTAGATTAAAAGTGGAGTGGGTGAGCTTGCTGGGTCTCCTTGCATGCAGTGAAATGAGACCTAAGCCAGAGATTCATTTTAGAATTTAATAAGCTAATAATCGTGATATGGCAACTAGTTTCAAGTGTCCTTGAGGGGGGGTTCAAGGCACAGTTTACAATCCCATTTAAGAGCTTGTTCTATTACCATGCTGACAAAGTCTTAGACAGGCTCAGAGAGGGAGATGAGTGCATTTTGAAGCTACTTCAAAGGTCACACAAAACACAGAGGGGTCAGCCTGAGCCAGAATGATCACATTCTTCTTGCGAGAAGACTCCCTGGAGTCCGACTGAAGGACAGTTGACAGCTGCTGTATTAGCATCTTCTGGGAAAGTACTGAAAATTTAATTCAGCTGACATTTAACAGCTATAAGTTGAGCTATAATGATTTTTCTAATTACTCCATTAAGAAAAACTGCATATTATTGTGACAAATTAAACAGCCAAAGCCACCTGTAAAAACTTTTTGCTGAGCTTTTAAAAATGTGAATTTGAGCAATGTGAACTCCCCATTCTTCCTTCCCATAACTGGGCCCCATCAGTCACATGTTTCTTCTTGGAAAATAGCAGTTTCACAAATGCAAAACAAGGATGTTGCTGCATGTGCTGCTTCTTGGCACACACACACACACGTCCTCAAATCCGAGCTACTTTGAGCCACGCTGTTTCATCTGGTGCTATCAGGGCTGATAAGAGCCTCTTGTCTTTCTGGGTCTGCTGCAGCTGCTGTGTGGTGAGTGGCAAGCCTCTCTGATGGCTCTCCTTTATCTTCACATCAAGCAATTTGCTGCTTCTTTCATTTTGATACTTGTGCCAGATTGAAAAGGAAAACTTTGCTAAACTTGTTTCTGAATGAGGTTAAAGCTAGGTAGTTGCATCCTCATCTACATGTAAGTTATGGACCACTCAACTTATTTAAAAAAATCATCTTTAATCCATGTTTATTCTGATTTTCTGGTCCCTCTGTATTGTAGATGTGACATTTATCATCCTTTGTAGTTTAATACCTAATACACACACACTACACACTCTTAATACATTTAGGATTAAATAAGCAATACTAAGATAAGATGGTGCTTTATAGTACTTGAAGCGTATCGTTTGAAACATTTAAAATAAGTTGTTAGATCGTCGCACAAAGGTGTTTTTACCTAAACCTTTGTTAAATTTAGTACAATACCGCAATGTCGCCCAAGTCGTCATTGTCTTAAGAGCTTGAAAAAGGCGACTGGACTTCTTTATGTTTTTTTGAAGTTGTTTCACCTCTCACAACTGAAGAAATGTCTTTGATTAAAGGTGAAATGTCTTTAAAAACCTTAAAGAAATCCAGCCGCCTTCTTTTTCAAGCTCTAAAGACTACAGTATGGCAATGTTTTTAACATGTTTTATGACTGCAGTTTTCTTCTAATCACGGGGGCAACAGTATTTTAGTGTATGGAAAACATCTTCTGACAGTTTAAAAATCGGAAGTTAAAAAGATTGATTCAATCGGTCTGGGATTTTAGATACTGCCCATATAAAAGGTCAGAATGTCTTAACAGCCATGATAAGAAAAAACAAATCATTCTTTAACTCCTTTTAAATCTCTTTTCAAAACACACTGTATAGTGTGAGAAATAAAACCAAAAAGGGGAAATAGCGGTGAGTCTGTCATTACACTTTGCAATGTGTGAGGGATATTGCCAAATCCTTTAAGTGGGCGTTCTGTAACCCTCAACAGCAACAGGAAAGGAAATCTACTGAAGTTGTAGAAAAATATTTCTTTTAACATGGAGACATGACTCACCAAGACACAAAAATAAATTCTACATAATGTATTCTCATCTATATGTTCTGAACATAATTGGCTGAAACGCAAAGAATAGCCAGACTTCATTTATTCTGCCTTTATTTTAAGTATGTCATATTGTGTTGTTGACAAAATACACTCCGAGTCTAATACCCTTTTCTGCTCTCCACCTCGTCTCTCTCGCTCACTCTCTCTGTCTTTCCTTCAATTGCCTTTTGTCAGAGCCACAGGCAATTACCTATTAGTAGTAAGCAGAAATTCTAAAAAGGAAAGCGGAGGGAAATGGGGGCCTTTTTGCACAGTGCTGATAAGAAACGGAGAGAAAATTCCATTTCTCTCTCATTGCAAAACGCAGTCTTCACCAAATAGTTATTTTGGACTGAGGGCAGCGATCTAACAGTTTGAGTGATAGTTACAAATTATATAAATTTTAGGTTATATTTCCTCATCTTATGGAGGTGTTACAATGACACTATGAACATAACATTTCTGCTCAACGGTTGAATGTTATTCTACACCAGAAATGCTTTGGATAGTCAAAATCTAATATGTCATTTGTGTCTTTAGCCTACAGAACAAATTGAACTGGACTCTGAGCAGTCGCCTGGTGTTGTGCGCATGCTACATGTTAAGCTGAGGAACAGTGAGTTTCTCAGCTTATTCTCAGAAACAGGCAGGTTGAGTGTTACAAGACCACAGGAAGTTTCTCAATGCTGTACCACTTACTGGTTCTGGGTAGATGTCTGTATGTTGGTGAGTCATGCACGCACACACATTCAGTACTGTGCAAATGTCTTATTTCTTTCCCCATCACATATTTCTTTTATATTTTTCTAGGAAAATGGCTGCAGTGATTTATCGAAACATGCATGTATAAATTGAAAAACAGTATACGGGGCAAAACCAGATCTGACAAGTGCAGTCAAAGAGCGCAACTCCCATGAAGGTCAAAGGCTATATGAAAACTTTTTATTAGATGCTAACGGCACCCTGTTTTCATATCAACACTGATGTTTGACTTTTGACCTTTGACCTTTTAGCATTACATACTAAAATGGTGTATTTTATTATCTTTACCTGTATGCTCGGAGTAGATCTGGCTGAAATCTTTTACTACTATAAACTGTAAAAACTTTAGATTTTAAGAGATATTCATCCATGTGTGATTTTTGCGAAACTACATGGCATCATCGTGATGCCGTAGGGTGTTGGATTAAAAAAATAAATAAGTAAAAAGACTATTGTGCAGCTCTCTCCGTGCTATGATGTGTTTTACTCAATACGGTGTCTTGACATTTGTTTTCAAGGTCAGCTTTGACCTCAGGGGCTAACAGTAGAGGTCAAGGTCAAATGCTTAGCCAATCTAGTTACTCATGTCCCCCAAGGCCTAGTTTATTGTTGAAGTTTAAAGACAACCTGTAAAATATTGTGGGTAATTTAAAGTTTTTTTCTGATTTTCATATTTGTTGTGACCTTGACCTTAACCTAACCTTAACCCAATTTTCACCCAAATTAAAGCTGGAACAGCTCGTGGTGTTATTGATCTCTACCATCACACAAAAAATGGAATATGAGAGCTTTCTGTTGTTAATTCAGTTTAGTTTGACTTAGTTATTTATTAGTTTCATTGTTAGTTTCTTTTTAGTTGTTATTGTATGGAGGGGTGTTACAATAAAAGCTGTGTACACAGTTTCAGTAAACACACCAATGAAAGCCTCAACAGGCAAGTTGTAATAAATTTTTTACCAAAATAATGAATATTGCATGAATTATTTCCTCTGTATTTTTTGTTTTTTAGTCTTTAGTCATTTGAGTTATTTTCCTTTTTTTAAAGTCTACTTTTCATTTTTATTTCAGTTAACAAAAATAGGCTTGATGACCATTTTTCTTTTTAAAACAGCCTGAACTCATGTAGGCATGCTTTCTTGTAATTTAAGTAGTCTTCAGGAATGGGTCTCCAGGCATTTTGAGGGAAATTCAAAACTCTTCTTCAAACCTTGTCTGCCTGTTGTTTCATCCTCTGCAAGGATGATCCAACACTGCTTCAGGAATATTGAGGTTCTGGTTCTGGGGAGGTCAGTCCATGACTGATAGTATTCCACTGTGTCTTTTTTCTATACAGGCGTGCTTTTACTGCATTGGCAGTGTGTCTGTCATCACTGTCAAGCTAAAAAATGAAAACACTGCCACTCAGATGTTTTCCAGATGGTATTACATGGTGGAACAAACTTTGACAGTACTATTCTGTGTTCATAGTTCCATCCGTTTTGACAAGATTCACAACCTCTCTGGTGGAAAACAGCCCCAAACCGTGACAGAACCTCCAGTGTGTTTTACAGATGACTGTAGATGACTGATGTACCTCTCTCCTGAACACCTCTGTACATACTGACAACAATTTGAACCAAAAATTTCACGTTTGAATGCCACACTATTTTCAGTCATTTTCAGTTTGTGTCAGCTTTTTCTACCCATCCCTTTCTTAAGAGTGGCTGTCAAGAAGCCATTCTTTGCTTTGAGATCAATTCTGATGTGGCTTAAACAACAAGAGATGAATCCACAGAACTAAAAATTGATTAAAAAGCAGCCAATGTCCAGAGAATAAACCGGAAAACTGCTGTTCTAGACCACTTTAAAAAATTATAAGAAAGTATGGCTTCAGTGAAGCAAAACCAAAAGAAATGAGAGGTGATTCAAGGTTTTTGCACAGTACTTCACATCAGTGTGAAATGTACTTCTGATGAAGACATTAATAAGGGAATCAACAATAAATAATCTGGCATAATTTTAGATAATTCCCAAGAGGTTTCCTTACTATTGAGTTGCTTGCAGTGTTTAATGAATTTAAAACTCTACTCTCACATTTTTATGATTCTGCTCCCTCGTAATGCTGTTTATCAGTTGCAAACTTTCATTGCCACCTGGTATTTTATTTTATAATATAAAGTGACACCTGTCCAAAATTGAAATGTCCAGAAATATATGTTTACATTTTAGCAAACATTTTTAACAATGCACTGAACACAATTCTAGTAACAAAATCCCTATTCTCATGTGAAATATTATTTTGAATGTTTTTATTGTACATACACTGGTTTTAATGCATTAAAATATGCAAAACACATGATTGTGTGAATAATTTGCACAAAGTTTAAAACTACATGTCTATATGTTGGTGTTCATTATACAATTAAATGTTCTTTTAATACCACTAAAAAACTCGATTCCATTGTTTTCTGTTACTTTAGTAATCAGTTAGTATTTGCTTTAGTACTCTAAACTATTTGTCTTTTCTTCCACACAGTACCTTACAGTTGCAGAGATACTGATATAGGCTGTGATGGCATGTCTGGGTGGTGCTTTGTAAACCAGAACAAAGATTTCTGTGAATTTTAAACTTCTGTGTAATGGTGAGTTCCCTAACTGATTCTCGAACTAAAGAGCAAGGTTGACTTTATATAAAAAGTGCAGTATGTTTGAGAAATGCTGCCAGAACTTTACCAACTAGTTCTCATTTTGCTATAGTCACACTACGGACCGTGACATAGGAAAATTATTTGTCTCCACAACTGCTTGCCATCAATCTCAGACAGAAAAAAAAGAATCATTGTAATGGCTGGATAACAACTGATTTTTTTGTTTTCTTGGTCATAGGAGTATTGCTGTCATACTTTGACTCTAGCCATTTTGTTTACGTCAGACCAGTCAGCAACCACCTAGCAAACACAAGTCGTGTGAGAAAAATATGACTGGTTTTGACTGGTGGTTGGAAGATGCTGCCAGTTCTTGTGAAACTGATTGCTAAAACCTTACGAACGCAGGTCTAGCGATTGGTCAATGACTCCTCGGTAACCACTGGCCACTAAAAAACAAAGTGTCTTTGAGCTGCTGGAGTTTGTTGGGGGTTGCACCTGGTGACAGCCAGCAACTATTCACCAACTTGCTGGGGAATGCGTATTTTTCCCTGGTGACCAGAGGTTGCCAGCAGGTTATCAACAGTCTCTAGGCCTATGTGAAAAAAGTCCAGTTACACTGTAACAGGTGATACATTTTAATATATTTTTTATTAAATATTTCTCTCAAAATTTAGAAAGAGTTTCATCTGTTTTATTTAACAGTGTAACAATGGAAACTTGATAGCACCTGTGGATGTCTCTATCTGTTTTGTTTTTCAGCCAGCAGAGCTTTAAATGTCACTTCCCCGGTGAACCCAAGATGCCACGAGTGTTGGCTTTTATTTATGTGCTTAGATTTTTATTTAATTTTTATTTATTTATTTGAGTTTGTCAAGTGTCAGTGCTCAGTTTTTTTCTGTGCTCCACAAACGCAGACAGCACAGCAAATCTTTTTTTTTTTTTTTTTTTTTTTTTGCTAGAGATCAGGGAGGCAGGAGATGCACAGTGTGTATACTGAAATATTATGCGTTATGGAAATCACTTCCAGACCCTTGAAACACCATTGTCACCACCACCACTGTCAATTCCTCCCTCCCACAATGCACCTTGTCACTCAAATATTGTTTTGACAGAGCATGAAAGTTGGTAATTTACCAATAATGCATTTCATTTTGGCTGCCTAACAGGTTTTATCATCATGATATCCAAATGGATGTCAGTGATTGTCATGCTGGTGACATTTGTGAACGGAGCAAGAAATGGTGAGTGTAGGTGTCGGAGGAAGATGGAAATACCAATTACAATGACAATTCTTACTATCATTTTGTGTCCTTTGCCTTGGAGATTTTACCAAGTAAAAGACTAAACATTTAGAAAAAACATCTGAACAATCTTCACATTACATCTTTGTTTTTGTTTTTTTGTAATTTTTAGAGGATGGCATACAGCCCTGTGCAAAGGTCCACACATCCAGCTCAGTGGTACCTTTGGGATCCCCTGTGACAGCCACATGTGTCATCAGAGAGGACTGCCCTTTGGTCACTGGACAAGCTGTTCATATAGAGTGGCGCCTTGATGATAGGCTTATTCCCAGCAGTCCAGAAGCCAGTGAGAGCAGCAGGGTTTCCAGAGCTGTTATATCAAGCTTCAATCACACCCGAGCAATCCTCACCTGCTGTATCCAAGCCTCTCCTCCTCAAGTAGTCGCAGGCGTGGAGATCCGAGCTGGATGTGAGAAGCATTTGCGATTCTTTTGTACATGGATCAAATTAAATTCCATTTAAAAATGACTTTGTTTTTCTTTTTACCTTTAGATCCACCAGAAGCACCGCAAAACCTCACCTGTCAGACAAACCTCACCAACCCCATCACAATCACCTGTAGCTGGGACCCTGGGCAGAGGGAAACCCACCTGCCCACACAGTATTCCCTCCATACTGAAATGTGGTAAAAAAATATGTAACAAATGGAATACAAATGCAAATATACAAAATATAGATTACAGTGAAAGACTGGTCAAGCAGTAAATATCATACTGGTATCAGACGTGTTATCTAGGCTTTGTCTTCAAGGCTGAACGACTATATTTCTTAAAATGTAATTTCATCATTTCAGGGCTGAAAATGAAAACTATTCTTATAAACTGCCACAAGGAGTCCATCACTATACCATCCCTCGTTTTGAATTTGTGCTGTTTTATGACATGAAGATATATGTGAAAGCTGTGAATGAACTTGGAGAGACAACCTCAGCACCACTTGTTTTAGAACCTGTTAGTTCGGGTAAGGAAAATATTTTGGGGTTTTCTTTTTTTTTAGCATTCTTCAAGCTCTGTTTGTATTATAAGTACTATATTTCATAGACAATACTAAATTGTACTTAAAATCGGTGGGAAAAAAAATTATGCATGCTTTTGTTTTTGTCACTATTTCAGCTAAGTTTGACCCACCCCGTATTCAAGTGATTTCTAAAAGGTATGGCTGCCTGAGGCTGAACTGGAATTTGTCCCCAGACCAGGCCTGGCTCCAGTCTTGCGGGTTATTAAACCTGGAATACCGATTTAAGTCTGTTGACAGCACACAGTGGAATGACCCAGTGAGTGCAAATCAACCCTTTGTTGATATCAACTGAAAATGTATCTTCCCAAACATTTGATCCAGTGGCTATAGACATCCAAATGCTGATATTCCTTCCCTGAAGTTCACATTGGATATGCAAGAACTTATGTTTGTACATTCTGTGTCCCTGAAAAATATGCCAGGTCTTGGTTCAAAATGCTAAAACTCCTGTGGACATGTGTCACCTGCTGCATTGGACTCGGTATTTTGCACAGATCAGAGTCAGATACCAGCAGAGCCCCTGGAGTGAATGGAGCAGCAGCCAGTCTGGTGTCACCTTGGAGAGTGGTAAGATCAATTCAGACTGACACCATCAGTCAGTCAACCATTTCCCAATCTATTGCCTTTTCTTCCATTTCCTGGTCTTTTCAATATATGCTAATGTCATCTTCTGCATCTGCCATTACTTTTTTCTATAGCGCAGGTTGTATTGAGCTTTGTTGCATTGAATCCATAAACCTGTCTTGGATGAAAAAGTTTTTATTTTCAAAGAGTAAAAGGAGATGTGCAGGCTTTTGACATGCAACATGCTGACAGGTGACTCTTTCTTTTTAGCTCCCACTGGACGCCTAGATTCGTGGATGGAGATATCTGAGGATCCCCTGCTAAAACAACTCAACATAAGCTTGTTTTGGAAGGTACACACATCACACACGTTGCTTGACACCTGTCACAAATTGATGCATTTTGTCTTCTAGCTCTGGTGGAGCATGAGAGGTCGTCTTTTAAAATATCTCCTCACATTTTTTCCTTCTGCTTCAGCCATCAAAAAGATTTCGTGCCAATGGCCAAAATGTGTCATATATCGTCTTGGTGCAAAAGAGAGTGGTGTGCTCTACAAGGGAGAACTACTGTACTTTCAGTCTTTCTAGGAGCGTTAAGAAAGTGTATGTAAAGGCTGTAAATGCAGCAGGGAAATCTTCTCCCACTGTAGTACAGATTTACAAACATAAAGGTAACTCACTCACAAAACAAATGAATGCATCATATCATGTGACATGTAGAATATGATATGCATCTTTTTCTGTCTGTAGCTCATCCTGTAGTATTAGATGCCACAGCAGTCCCATATGGAAACAATTCATTTCTTGTTCAGTGGAGAAGCATGGATTCCTCAGGACTCAGCGATTATGTGGTGAAATGGAGACCTTTGTTAAAATCAGGCCTCTCCCACATCCAGTTTGACATTGCTGGCCAAAACCAGTCCAGCATTGTTATAACAGGTATGTTTTACAATATTTGTCTTCCGCTTTCCTAATCGGATGATTATCCTCTACAACAAGAATTCGAACAATCACTCTTGTGTAAGATCTTCCTTTTCCTGTGCTTAACCTGCCTCTACACACTGTTAGACTCCTGTGGGCAATGATCCACCCTAACCTCTTCTCACTCATCAACAGGCAGCTTTGAGCCCTACAAGCCCTATGGGATCTCTGTATATCCAAGGTTTATGGATGGGATAGGCCCTCCTAAGACATTTAATGCCTACTTGAGAGAGAAGGGTAAGTCACCCAAGACACAAAGAGTCTCACACAAGCCAGCAGAGGTGTGAGCCAGACTCCCTCAACTTTGAAGTAGTCAGAAGAGCGTTGACTTACAGAATATATATTTTGTAATCTTTCACAGAACAGCTGATACATGATGAAATAATGCCCTCTTGTGGAAAGAAATGAATAACCTATTGGAGTAAAGACCTGGGCTGTCTAATATAATGTCTAATGGTTAAAAACTCTTTCTAGTTCTACTAATCACTTGTGATGTTGTTCTTTTTAAAGCCCCATCCATGGTTCCAAAATTACATATTCAAAAGACCTGGAATTCAGATATTAAGATTACCTGGGATGAAATACCATTAGACCAACGAAATGGAAAGATCCAAGACTACACAGTCTTCTACTGGAATCAGAAGGGACCCGTTAACGGTAGGTTAAATACCTTATCTCTGCTATGTTGTATAGGGTATTTTAAGTACTTGATCCCCTCTAATGTTTAACTGTTCTTCAGTTGTGAACGTAGATACAGAAAAAAGAAGTGTGATCCTTAAAGACCCCAGTGTGCATGGAGCTGTCTTGATGGTTAGCACATTTGGTGGGAGCTTGAATGGGTCAGCAGTTCATTTTGAATTTCAGCCCTTTGGTTAGTACGATCATTTTTTCTTTGGAGAAAGTCAACACAAACAGAATATGATCAGACGTGACATTACGTGTCTTTTCTTTTCTCAGATGAGGTCGCTAGTGCGATGATTGTAATCGGATCAGTTTTTGGACTTTCATTGCTGATTATTTTCATAGTCCTGACTTGTTTCTCCAAACATGAAAGGTAAGCTCATGCTCATACTGTTTAAGCTGGGAAGCTGTAATGCTGTTTATTCTTAACACACTACCCTAATTCTTTTTTTCTTTAACTTCAAGGTTTAAGGGGATTTTTTGGCCAGTTGTTCCAGACCCAGCTAACAGCTTTGTCCTAAGACTGACATCAGAATCAACACAGGTGTGAAAGCGGACATCCGTTAGAGGACAACAGAAATGTTTTTATACATTTATACGTTCCTTATTACTAATGTTTTTGACTAAAGCTGCAAAAATCTGCAATATGTAGAATGAAGAGATTGAACCCTACAGGGAATGACTGTGAAATTCTGCAGGAACAGTTTAGCTTCTTCCTTCTCATTATTTGGTTTAATGCCCTGTTAATTTGTTGTTTTAGCTTACAATGCTTTTCAATGGAATTAAGACAAATTTAACAAATACCCGCTAAACACAGAGGTTCATTTAACAGAGAAAGAGGCTGTTTAAGGTCTCCATCAGGATCTGGTGAAAACTAACAGGAGACTTAATTTAAAGCATTCCAACTGATATTAATTTCTAATGTTAGATATTTAAAGCTTGTTTTGCTGCATGAGTGAAAAAAAGACATGACATGGTGTAAAGCCAAGAAATTGATACTATTGTTGTCTCACTTATTTTTCACTTGCAGTATACCCATCCTTCATGTGACAGCGAGGATCCGATATATTTGTCCCACCTCAGCTTTCCGGACATCCCCATGAAACTAAGCAAAGAGGAGGATGATCTTTGGATAAACAGTTCAGAAGAGACCAGTGACCTTGGAGAGTCTATTTGTGGTTCGCCCTTCATCACCGAATACTCTGGCTCAAACAGTGACTCTGTTCCTTATGCTACTGTGGTGTTCTCTGGTTTTTGTAACAGCCCACCACCCAAAGAGCCTCATGTCTACCTGCGTTCTGAATCTACACAGCCCCTCTTAGAGGCAGAGGAACCTTTCACGCCGAAGTGTTACCAGAATCTAGCACTAGGTGGAATGACAGAGGAGCAGCATTTTTTTGGGCCAAGCCATGATTGTGTACCTGAAGAAGTGGCAGACCCAGAGAGTCTTTGGGATGACTTTCCTTTTCTACGAGCATTAGCCATGAATGATACTGAAAATGACTAAAGCACCATTGGCAATTACAAGTAGAACTGCTTTGTTGGAGGCTTACATAGATCTAAGTATGTGCAATGAATTTAATGTGATAACGTACACAGCTGTAAATAACATGGCTACTAGCTAGAATTTTTTTAAGCTGATAGAAATCATGTTGATATTTACTGATTATCATTGCAAAGTTTTTGTATACTTTGTAAAACTTCTGCAGCAAATGAAGTTTCTTCTTGTTTTTTGTTTTTTACTTTAACCTCCTAGGACCTGATATCCACTTATGATGACATTATACTGCTACTGTTCTATCAAAATTTTAAACAAATATCCTCATGTGGCTCTTATTTTTCTTAAAAACAAAAATAAGGGGGAAAAAATTCTTTGTTTTTACATTCATCGGGCCCCAATATGCCCAAATATCAAAGACAAACTAAAAATGCATGCCGTGGAAGAGTTTGGGTCTTAGGAGGTTAAACTATATTGTTGAGATTATATTTTTGTGGATTACATGTGAATTCTCTGATTGAATGTTTTACACCTTAAAAGTGTTTTCAATAAAATTATAAGTACTTTTTTTAATATTTTAATGCTAAATATAGATATTATTTAAAATAGCACACTAATCTGAGATTAGCAGGACAAATTTGCTGGAAAACTCAGAAATGTCACATAAACTGATTTATAGATCCATTTATAAAAGCTGTATAAAGGATAATTAGTAACAGTAATCATCTGTAACAGACAACTTAACAGAGAACCAATTTTAAACCAGTACGTTCTTTCTAGCAGTAATTTGTTGCAAAACATATAATTTGTTTGACTTTAGTTTTGTTTAGTTAAATATATGAAAATTGTCAAAGAGAACAGTTTGGCAGGCATAAAATAATATTTTTGCACCAACATGATGATTCTCAAAGAATTACTGGATGAAAACTTGGCATATCAGTGTCAGCTTTAAAAGAAATCAGAAGACACTTGACTAGTGGAGGACAAAAAGAAGAAGGGTCAGGCCTAAAAATTATCTACAGCAGACAACCAGCATCTGAAAGTCATGTTCTTAAGAAATAGGGGAAGGGGGGACTCACAAAGACTGGACATATTTCTCGAGTCTCTCTGGGATATAGGGAGAAAAGGGGAGAAAAGTTATATTACAAAAGTAATGTTAAGTTGAATTATACAAGAACTGGACTGAAAAATCAATGGAAATTGATCTTGTAAAGCGGTGAATCCAAATGTAAAAATTTCAGGTTCAAAGAATCTTTAATAGGAGGTCAGAATAGAGAAAATGGAAGCTGTGTCCAGGTTCAGAGCTGCATTTCTTGTACGAATTAGTGGCAGAAATGTACCATCAGATTTTGATCCACCACACGACTCTGGAAAGTGTCTAATTAGCAAAGCTTCATTTTTCAGTATGACAGTGATCCCAAACACACTGGAAAATGCAATAAAAAGCATACCTGCATAGAAATTAAACACAAAATGGATCATCATGCGTCCTGGATTGATCTCTCCAGAGTCCACATCTCAACATTATTGAATCAGTGTGGGATCATCTTGACAGAGAATGAAAGAAAAGGCAGTCAACATCCAGAGAACATTTGAATATCCTTCTGGAAGCCAGGAAAGTTATTCCTGAAGAATACTTCAAACTACAAGAAAGTTTGCCCAAGAGAGTCCTGGTTATGTTGAAGAATGTGGTCATACCAAATAATTTAGCATTGTACAAACTCTGTTTTTGTCTTATATATTGTATTTCCCCGTTTCAATACACCAATTTCCCCTTTTCCCAGCAAAGAAACGGGTAGTATTTTTAGGAGGTTTGCACAGCATTGTATGTCAGCAGTTATAAATTGACAGTTTATTACCATCAGTGCTCTTTTTACTGCTTTTTATTTAAAAGTAACAGTAATAATTTTGGGAGGGGGCACTTCTCATTAACTGTGACTGCTTCAATTATTAAACCAAACAATTGTCACTGAAAATAATAATAATAATGAAATGTAACGATGAAAGATTCCAAAAGTCGTTTTACGCTCGTTTTTATCGACGTGCTCTGGGATTGTTATTTTAGCCTAGTACAGCATCTCGCAATCGCTACTCGGCTAGTTTAGTCTAACCAAAATGGCGATCCTCATGTAGGGGTCGAGTGTGATTATTGGACGAATTTTTCAGCAGTTTTAGACAGTTTATTCTCCGTCCTTGTTATCTATACTGTGAGCCATGTTCACAAACATAGGCCTGAGGGCAGTTCTCAAGGTCCAAGCTAGTGTTTTGCGGGAAAGCTCGGCAGCTCTCTGTTGTGCTGCATCAGTCAAACCGTGGACGAACAGGTCGAGTTTACTGTCAGGACCAAACGTGAGAAGTGGTAAGTGTGAGGAAGACAAAACTTTCTTGTGGGTAAATATCAGTCAAAACATGTGTTTCTGTGAGCAGTTCGTAATTTCGCTAGGTCTTCTTGGGAAGTAACTAACACGAACGGCAGGCGGCACTGTTGGCGGAGCTACATGTTACCCTGATAAGCGGAAAGACCGCATACTTGACGTCTGAAACGATTTTCATCATAACGTACTCCAAAGTGTAGTAATCGGCTTTGCACAGCCTCCCTACGCAATTCATTTTTCTATCACACAGTTCTCTCCACACCACCAAGACAGTGTGAAGTTACTGGCAGGTGTTTCGTCAGCTGCTCAGCTACTTGTCATTGAAAACAGTCTTTCACAAAAACCCATATGTTCATATTTCTTTTGTTGAGTCTATGAAAAATGCCAAGTGTGGGATTTCTCATAGATTCTTACAGATTTGTAGAGTTTCAAATGTGTACAACTATGTGTGGCTGATATATTTTTTTTCAGGTAGGAGATGATGCCACACGCAAAACCAAGCAGTGTAAACGCAGGGCAGTTTCACAGTCTGAATTGGCTGTTGTTTTAAGTCCTGCTTCCTTTGTTGCAGATTTGCTCATTTTCCCTTCCAAAAACTTTCTGTGCATACGACAGTCTAAAAATATTAAAGTGCGCAAGGATCTCCTGGTGTGCACAAACGGGTTACATCTTCATGTGGAGTCTTGATTCTCTTTTCATACTTTTCACACAGTCTCAGCTCCCACACAGATCAATAAATACATGCTGTGTGGAAAACTGGGACATCTGAGTTTTGCTTTTTGGGGGGGTTGATTTGTGTGTAATTTCTAAGTAGACAGGATAGCTTGTCAACTCTCAGATAGAGGGACTTTGAAGAGCCTCTCACAGCTCTTTTCACACACCTCCGTGTGCAAAACTGATGCCTGCTAATCAGAGGGTTGTTGCACACACAGGGTGTGAAACAAACAAAAAGAATATCAGAAATATTTTTGACACGAAGCCTCTAAAAGAGGACTAGGTAACAGTGTAGTGCTTTAGCTACTTGAAACTTTTCTCCCCTAAATGTTTTTGTGGTTATCTCCCCTTCTGCACTTCTTTGCTGCTTAATCTGATGCAATATCTTGCTTTCTTATCATAATATCTGGAGCATCTACAGAAGCTTTTCTTTCATTTTCCCCCTCAAGTCTACTAGAATATGACAGCTTTTTTTTCTTTCTTTTTTTTCTCACTGTTGCAGCCTATGCACTGACAGTCACAGGTTTGCCAGCCCTTCAGTGACAGGCATGAATAAGAGCTGTTTGGCTTGCAGGCCGCTTCTCTCTACAGTGCTATGACTAATACAGCAAATAAATACTTTTTAACCCAAGGTTTGTACGCTGTACACTGCAGTCTATCAGAATTGAAATCACCAGCAGTGTCTCAAGAAAAATGTATGCTACCTTGAAATTTTTTACTTTGGTTTCTGCTGTTGATAACTTTAAAATAAGGTACAGAGAATTTCTATTAAACTATTCTCAACA
The DNA here is from genome assembly GCF_041146795.1 of Maylandia zebra. Taxonomy (NCBI): domain Eukaryota; kingdom Metazoa; phylum Chordata; class Actinopteri; order Cichliformes; family Cichlidae; genus Maylandia; species Maylandia zebra. The sequence goes on from NC_135177.1 coordinate 27,294,539, forward strand.
GCAAAGATTACTGCCAGGTGAAAACTCGGTGAAAAGCTCTTTCCTGATGAGTTTCCTTCAGTGGATTGCAATATTAGTTGCACACGTTGGTGGATTTTTGAAGGAGGGCTGAACTGTCGCATAACATTAGAGAGGAAGTGACATCATTTGCTGTTTTGATATTGAAAACCACTGCTCTTATCGCCATCTGATATGTACATAGTTGCGTTTTAGGGTGAGTGTTTGACAACCGTTTTAGAAAGATTATCTTAGTTTTACTCTACAAGTTTCTCCATCAGTCACGCAAATTAAGCTTCATGAGTCGTTTCATCATCCTGTAGATTTCATTTACGTATTTTTTTTTTGTTTTGTTACAATAAATCAATGATTTTCTGACAACTCAGCTTGCAGCAGAAATGTTTTTATTATGTATTATCCCAGAGAGGTGTTTCTCTACAAATAGGATAGTCAAGTTATCCCAGAACTTAGAAGATGAGAACCCAAGTAAATAGAAAAGGCTTTTTTTTTTTTTTTTAGTGATTTCATTTATTAAGAGAAAAAAAGTTACCCAAACCTACCTCAACCTATGTGGAAAATTAATTCATCTAAATCTAAGAACACTGTGTTACCTTTGGCAGTCATTCATTTGCAATAAGTGGCAATGAGTCCTTCACATCATTGTGGAGGAATTTTTGGCTCACTCTTTGTGGAATTCTTTTAGTCACAATGACATGAAAGGTCATGTCAAAGCATTTCTATCAGATTTAAGTCTGGACTTTGAATAAACCACTCCAAAACTGTCATTGTATTTTTAATTTTCTGTTGTTTGCTTTGTTTTGGGGGGTTTTTTTGTTTTGTTTTTTGTCTTTTCTGTTGTTGTTTTAAAGCCATTCAGAGGACCTGCTGGCTTGTTTTTGATCATTGTCCTGTTGCATAAGCCAAGTGCGCTTGAGCTTCAGGGTACAAAATGATTGCTGGACATTCTCTTACGGGATTTTCTGGTAGAGCGCAGAATTCATAGTTCCGTCGATTACAGTAAATCATTCACCTCGAGAAGGAGCAACAGGAATCAAACTTGACTATTTTTATTATGTGCTTATGATGCTGACCCCAAAGGTTTTTGAGCGATCAGCAAGATTAGCAGCAGTGGTTTCTGCCCCGGAACTTCCCCATAGATGCGAGTGTTTTGAGTGTCTTCCAAAGACCAAGGAACTGATCGTGGACTTCAGGAAGACCAGGAAACACTTGACCCCTGTTTCAATCCAGGGGGTCAGTGTTGACATTGTGGAGGACTATAAATACCTTGGAGTACACATTGACAATAAACTGGACTGGGCTAAAAACACCACAGCACTTTACAGGAAGGGCCAGAGTCGTCTCTATTTTTTGAGGCGACTGAGGTCCTTCAACATCTGCCAGAAAATGCTGAGGATTTTCTATGAGTCTGTTGTGGCCAGTGCGATCCTCTATGCTGTTGCATGCTGGGGGAGCAGGCTGAGGGTCGCAGATGCCAACAGACTTAATAAACTAATCCGTAAGGCCAGCAATGTTGTGGGGATGGAGCTGGACTCCCTCAAGGTGGTGTCGGAGAGGCGGATGCTGTCCAAGATAAAGACAATGTTGGATAACACCTCCCACCCACTCCATGACATGTTGGTCAGTCACAGGAGCTCGTTCAGTGAGAGACTGAGATTACCGAAAAGCACCACTGAACGACACAGGAAATCATTCCTGCCTGTGGCCATCTCCCTGTACAACGCATCCACTTAACACACTGTTTGCTGCTACAACTACACATGTTTCTTTTCCAACTATTTATTTATGAGTGACTTATGTATGTATGTATGTATGTATATATATGTATATATTGTACTATTCTTAGTTAGTGTATTGTCTGTCTTGTCTTAATGTTGGTTTAAAATGGAGCACTGTAACAAAAAACAATTTCCCCCAGGGATCAATAAAGTATTCTGATTCTGATTCTGATTTTGGAATCATGAATACTGACCTCAGCTGAGGAAGTTGAGGCCTTTTTTAATAAAATAAATCATTAGCAAAGCAACGATTCCCTTGTTCCCTTCTACTTTCAAAATGAGTTTAATCTCCTAAGCAGTGGCTCTGTAGTGTAGTGTTTTACACATTTGCCAGACAAGTGAACAATCCCCAATTCGATCCCTTGAGGGAGAATTAGATCCCTGGAGGGAGGCACAAATCCTTTCGGGGTTACATCATGAGAGAATCCGGCCAAACCAAACACGTGGAGCTACCTGCTGTGGTGATCTCTTGTGAATAACAACTGAAAGTAACATTTTGAATCTACTAAACGTGAATGTTTGCAGTGATGCATCTGATTTCTCAGTTGCAGGAAGCTTTGCTGTTCCACAGCCAGTGAGACACTATGCCCGGGCTGCAAAGAAGAAGAAGACAGGTATTTAAGAGGAACTCTCATCACCATAGTGTGCGCATGTGAGCATTTATAAATGTGTACATAAGTTAAAGAAAGAAAAATCCAAAAAGTTTTTTTCCTCCAGGACCTGAGAGCCAACTCAACGATCTTCCTCCAACAATGCTGAAGATGGATTATGCAGCTGTTCCCCTTGCTCAAACGTAAACATATACAAAATGATTAAAATTCAGACTTTCTATTAATTATTTTATAAAAGTGGACGCACATAGTGATTGGTCTACTCTTCTAACACTATTGTATTTTCTGCTAACAGAACTGATGATCTTGTCAAAAGGCTTCTTTCACTGGAGTTGGCTAGTCATGTAAGTTTGTCTTTTTTATGTACATTGTTTGGCCCTCTTGTGGGAAAGCAGAGGCATAAACAAGTAGTTCAGCGTTAATAACTAATAATAATAATCTCATCTTCAGAAAGAAAAGCTACAGCTAAAACAAGAACAGCTAATTGCAAAGGTCCAGAGAGATGAGAGTGACCGAAGCTCAGAGGAAGTACAAGGTGAGGTGCTATATTTTTCATTATGTTGCACATAGTTTCTTCACTGAAAAAAACACGGGATACAACTTTTATTTATTATGCGATGTTGAAATTCTCCTGTTCTTTCTCTCCTCAGTGGCTATATTGACTGCTAGAATCCGAAACTACCAGGAACATTTGCAAAAACATCATAAGGTGAGAATAAAATGCATTTAAATTAATCAGCAGGTTGACAGATTAAAATGACGTAACACATGTAGAGCACTTGACTCTCACCACTGGAAGTTTCATGTATGAATACGTCTCTCCACATTTCCTCTCTGCTTTTGTGAGGCCTGCATGTGCTACAGGATATCCTGTGTACTCCCCCACATTAAATAAAAAGATGCGTAGCATGGCCAAGGTCGGAAGTTTCCGTGTTACATCATAGCCTAAACAATTTTATTAAAATTAACAACTGTTTTTATGTGGCATGACGAAGCAGCTGTTCCTCAGTAGGTGTCCTGATTTCTAGCGCATGTTGCTCTGTTTGTATTTACTTTCGATATTCTGTGTTGTTTGATGCTAGGATAAAGCAAACAAGAGGCGAATGCTTATGGCCATTGACCGAAGGAAAAAGATTTTGAAACACCTTCGGTTGATTCGCTACGATGCCTTTGAGAAAGTGTGTGAGCAGCTGGGCATCACATACACCTTCCCCCCAGAGTACTACAGACGGGCCACCCGTCGCTGGATGGCCAAGAAAGAATTCTGCATTAAGGTAGCAAATAAATGAAGCTGTTATTTATTAAGTCTACATCATCTCTGCACATTAATGTATACTCATATCTGTTGGGAAAAACTTAAAACTTTCCATTACACACAAGTGTAATGGAAGTGTAGCATATAGAGCATCTAGGGCATTACTCAAGCCTTCTGGAAACTCTTCTCTATACATTAAAGGTGTTATTTTATGCCCCCCACTAACACTTGGTCATATGTGTTTGTGTGTCTGTGTGTGTCATCTCAGGTCTTCAAAGCAGTGCAAAAGCAAAAAGCAGAGCAGAGGCTGAAGATAAAGCAGAGTTCAGGCTCCACAGACACGGAGTCAGCAAAGACAAATGCAGCTGAGATCTAATGAGACAAAAGCCACAATCTGTACACCTTCAGATGTAGTGATGTATCATGTAGATAAATAAATGGTTTTCCCATGCTGCCGTCACACGATTTTACTTTCTATTGTTGTCATTCTGATACCAGAACTGTCTGGAGATGTCAAAGATTAATAAGAATAAAATATCTGAGAAAGCTGGGTTGGAATAATCCTCCAAATTGTAATTGAACTAAAGCATGACTTCTAGATGTATTAATTTAAGATCTCATTTTAGAAAACCAGGAAGCCAGAAACTCAAGTATAGTATTAATATGCTAATTAGAAATAAACCTACACTGCAAATTCTCCATTTTATCTGAGAGGATACTCTGTGTTAAACCACCATGGCAAAAAACTAGCGCTAAAATATTATCACTAGATCGACTTGTTTTTGTTTTTATGTTTTGTTAATCAGCTGTCAGTGGCAGTTCACCTCATTTGTACCAAGTTGAGGCATATCAGATAAGGACTTCTTCCTGGAAGAGTACTGTTGAAGCAGTATTCAGGCTTTGTGGAAACATGAGATTGACTTAATCCAACTATGTTTAGGGTCATAAAATGCTTGTTGGTAGAATGCAGTATCATTTATCTTTTTGAGTGTTGTTTAAATGTACAGTAAGTTAATTCAAGTTAGAGAGAAATTGTTAAAAAAATCTAATTAAGAATTCCTGACATTCCTGGCATAGTGTTATATTGGTAAAAATTGGTGAGGTTGCTAAAGCATCGGATTTAAATGTACAACATCACGAGGCAAGGTTAATTTAATTCTCATATAGGGTATAACAAGACCGACATTTTCATTAAAAGCTATTTTTACATTATACATTAATATGAAAAGAAGGCTTTAGTTTCGTATAGTTTTGTGCTTATTCAAATCCTGAGTAAATCCATCCCTTCTTTTGCATACTGCACTAGTGATATAGTGTTCTAATAGATTAAAACCTCAAGACAAGAACGTGTTGCATTTGTGGGTGTCATATGAAAGTGTGACCTTAACAATTCTAACTGCATGGCTTCCCTGAAGTCTACTGATCTGTCATGAGATCAGAAAAACTTTAAACTCTCAGTCACATACATGTGCTTGTGACCTTGTGATTTGAGGTTGTACACTTTATCAGACTAAAAAAAAAGAAGCAATTCCTGTTAATGGACTGATTTTTTGCCAGTGAATCGCCACAGATCTTTGTCGTCCCCAGAAAGTGCAGGCTGTTGCCAAACCAGCGTTTCACAGCTCAAGCTCGTCACAATTTCCTGTGTGGTGTGCAACTTGTCATTTTGAGCAGGTGGAGCTCATACTCTCACACTCTTCTGGTAAGTGACACCATTTTTTCCTTTCGCAGCAGATAAACTTAAAAGTTAAATATTCTTAAATTAAACATAAAAATTATATTTGCAATTCGTGCGCATGTTATAGTTAAAAGTTGGCCTTTCCGTTATGGCTGCCTTGATACAAGATAACATGGGCTTTCATTTGTTCTTTGGGTTAAAAACCACATACATGACTCTCTTTCATACGATATTGTGAAAATAGTCCATGTTACACTAACGTATTCCTGCAACAATGTTTTATTTAGAAATATATATTTTACAGGGAAAGTCCAAAAAGTATTTTTTAAATCATAATTTGATTTACCTCAAATGACAGAGTAAACTGTTGCATGCTGTGTTGAGGAGGGTTTTCTGTAAATATGTGATGTTAATTAGTGTGCAAATATCTAATGCTCTCTAATATGTTTTTGACTAGGTACTTAAACCACAGAGCAAATAAACAGACCAAGTAATCCAAATGTCAAACCCAGTGGTCACCCATCAACCAGGTGCTGGCGGCTATGGGACTAATGTTCAAACAGGAGAGTGGAGCACAGGCTTGTGTGCCTGCTGCAGTGACTGTTTGGTCTGTAAGTACAAGGCACATCATTTGTGCATGCACACTTTGTTTTGTTCGTTTTAGACATTCATAAATGTACTCGTGTTGTTTAGGTGCCGTCGGTTGTTTTTGTCCACTGGCACTGAGCTGCTACACAGCAAATAAGTATGGTGAAAACTGCTGTTTGGGTTGCGTGCCTGGAGGCTTAACAGCCATGAGGACTCACATGAGATTAACCTATGGTATTCAGGTATGTTACCCATGCAACTCAATGCAGTTATTATAAAATCCAAACTTCAGAATACCGTACCTTATGCAATTAGTCTTTAGGTTGTAAGTATTGCACGTATGATAGTCTGTTTCAGTCTTGCTTTTATGAAAGACACAGATTTTGCAAACATGGGAAATTTTGTGCGTTTCCCACAATTGAGAAATCTGCAACATTTCTGTAATTTATGCAATCTTTTAACCACAGGGAACAATATGCAACGACGCCTTGATGATCTTCTTCTGTGGACATTGTGAAATGTGCAGGATGGCAAGAGAAATCCGCATCAGGAATGGAGAGATTTCACAGTAACAAGAGTTTTTCATGATGCTCAGCTATTGTGGAAGTAACTTGTTTACCCATGGAGCTTTCATGCAAACCAAAAAAAAGCATTTAATGAAGTATGCATTTATGTGTGTATTAAATCTTTGGCCCTAACTTGCAAGAGCAATTGTGTATTATTGTAAATAAAGTGCATTTTCAACAGGCATCACATTTTTTGAACAACTTTTTGAAATTTGATGGCTCACCTTATATCATTTATTTCTCAACGTAAGAGTTATGCAACTAAAAACGTCCAAGAAAGCTTCTAGAAAAGATTGTTGGGTATTATCGTAAATCAGTTGTGAGCAGCTGAGTAAAAGGTTGATCTTCCTTATGAATTATAATATCGTTATAATTGTCATATAAGTCGAATTGTACTGGTTAGAATGCTTAGACTTGCCATGAAACCACTGGTTTGCATTATATTATATATAATTATATAATATGTATGACTACATGGTGAAAAATGGTCCATCTATCTCTAATCAGTGAGCTCCTAATTTACAACGCGGTTGTACCTCGTCTAATCCCGCCCCTTTCTTTTACGTATTTACTACATAGGGCTCTGATTGGCTATTTATTTCGTGGCCTGGCAACCAGAAGCGGCTTTACCAAACAGACAGACCACCCACCAGCTAAAACATTCGAGCTAGCTGTTTTGTCTGGAAAGATTCAGCTGTTCAAATTCCATCATGTCTTCAAGGACTCTGCCGCTGCTTTTCATTAATCTCGGCGGGGAAATGTTGTACATCCTAGACCAGCGTCTCCGAGCTCAGAATATCCCTGCTGACAAAGCTAAGAAAGGTAGCTAGTTTAGCAGCTTTCCAGCTAGCAACACAATTGTTATCCTGTTCAGAAAAAATATTAATGTTAGACCGCAGTAAGTGCACATGTATGTTGTTCGTTTACTTGTTTCTGTATTGATGATGTCGGTGTCTCTGTCGAATCAGAAAGTCAAAATAAGACATGTCTTTTCGTAGGAGAGTGTGACTGGAAGCCCTGTAAAACAATTGTGTATTGTTGCCGCTCTGTCAGTTTAAAAGATATCACTGGTTTGTTGTAAAATGATATTAGATGATGTTAAGCATTAACCACCAGCACACGTGGCAGTCTTAAAATCAGCTGTTTACTTACGTACCATTTCCCTTTGGATTGATAAAGTTTCCACAATACCTGGCTGGATAGAGGCGGACAGAAAGAGAGGTATTATTACAAGATGCAATGAGGCGCTGATGCATTAGTAGCTCTTTTGCTCTGCTTTGGCTTAGCCTGAACCCATGCCATGCGTAAATAATGAATGAATAACGAATGAGCTGACAAACAATGTCCTGCTTCATTGGTTGTAACAACCTTTCTTATGTGTGTCTGTATTCCAAAACTCCAGTTTTCAAGCTTCCAAGGTGGCGTTCGCATACATATGCTGGACAAATTACTTCACTTCATGAACCAAAGTGAATTAGTCATATACCTTGAACCCCCAGTAAGTTAGCCACAAAATAATGTTACTTTCCCAAACTTGAGTGATCTAAAATGTAAGCACTTTTTAAGTAAACCCTAAAGGTTTAGTTAAGGTAAGTATTGCTCCTGCAATACTGGTAAAAAAAAAAAAAAAAGGCAAAACCTCCCCCCACCCTCCAAAAAAACATCTTTGGCTGTAGGATTTCTGATAAATAGGTCTGCTGCTTTGTTAGGGTCTTTGGGTTTCAGCTCTGGGTAAAATCGTTTTCGGCAATGTAGAGTGTAGAGCGCTAATCTGCCTGCTTCTGAGCTAATAGTATGGGAAGGGCATTTGTCTAACCTTAATTAACATTTTGTGCTTTAATTGCTTGTCTGAATAGTTATGAATGACATCATCACCACCATGTTTAACAAAAAGTTCCTGGAGGAGCTTTTTAAGCCACAGGAGCTTTATTCCAAGAAGGCCCTACGGACCGTGTTTGACAGGTTGGCCCACGCATCCATAATGAGACTCAATCAAGCTAGTATGGACAAGGTAAGACATCATGTATTCATATACAGCCTGTGTGTTTTTAATTTACTCTTGTGCTCCCAATATTTTGTTTGCATTTTTAATTACAAGCATTGACTTTCTATCCATGCACCAGTTACATTTCTTCAAAACCACACAGAGATGTTTTTATCACAGCCTTTTCATTATGCATATTGGATCTACATTAGATTTGCCTTCATGCCAATCAATATAAATCAAGTGTATAATGTAACATTTTTGTTGTGTTTAAGCATAAGGCACATTCATTTACATACTATGTCTCCCTCTACTGTTTATCACTCAACAACAGCATGCATTTTTCTGATGCCTAAGACAATGTGTTGATGAATGTGTCCCTGTTCATAGCTCTATGACTTGATGACCATGGCTTTTAAGTATCAGGTGCTTCTCTGTCCACGACCTAAGGACATCCTCCTTGTGTCCTTCAACCACATGGATGCAATCAAAGACTTTGTGAAAGATACTCCCAGCATTCTCAGCCAGGTTGATGAGACTTACCGACAGCTGATAGAGGTACTACATGTGGGACTTTGCTGTCTTCACATTTGTTACAAGAAAATATAGTCAGAAATATTTTATATTGCTTGTGGGGATTTTTTTTTTCCTGCAGTTTGCAGCAAGATGTATATGGTTTTAAAAAAAGTAGCATGCAAAGAAGCTCCCCTTGGTTAACTACATAAAGATAAATGAAGAAGATAAGAAAAGCTCATGGGGGAAAGAAAATCAAGGACATTCTTAATAAGAGTGTAATCACGTGGCATATGAACTGGTTTAACACTCTTATACTGCAGCTGGTGATGTACTGAGAGTCACTACTTCTCCTCAGGCCTTCTCCTCCAAGACAAAACTCACCTCTTGTGTTAGAAATGACCAAGCAAGCTATGAAGGCCCACTTAAGACAAAGAAAGCCATCTAAGCTAGCGATTTCAATTCTGTGTTGCCAGTACCGCCAGCATAAATAAATGTTTTCATCAGTTTAGATTTTTTTTTAATACCAATATGTATTTTTAGATGTATACGCCTTTGTCCAGTGGTGAATTCCAGCTGATTAGACAAACTCTTCTTATCTTCTTTCAAGACATGCATATAAGGGTGAGTCATCATTTGTGACTTTTTATTATGAAGATGGTATAACTAATTTTTTCCTGCTTGTTCAGTTAATGTTTACTTTCTCTGTGTTTGTACCTTCTTCTATGGCAGGTATCTATTTTCCTCAAGGACAAAGTGCAGAATTCAAATGGCCGCTTTGTTCTTCCCACCAGTGGTCCTGTGCCCCATGGCACTCAAGTCCCTGGCTTGATAAGGTACCACAGTAAAGAGCTCTTATCCCTCAGACCCAGGCAGTCTGAAGTTTAAAGAATATTGTCAATGAGTAAGACTAAATAAGTGGCTTTGATAATATACTCTTTCTCTTTTCATTGAACTTTAATGTCTGCCGCTTTGTCTTGCATATTGTCTCTTTGCTATCTTACTTGGACACCGTAATCTGATTTTACGTAAGCTTATCTGTAGCTAATTGCATTACAGAGGTCTCGTTCAAGAAGTATTTGACTTCTAATTTTAGATACCGTGCATGTTTAGCTTGGATCAAAATTCTTAAGGATTTGCTGTGTGAAACATTTAAGCAGGAAATAAAGGCTCTTTATCATACTATGTACTAAATGCTTTCCTGTCTCTATTTCTCTCGTGTGCGTGCGTGCGTGCGTGCGTGCGTGCATGCGTGCGTGCGTGTGTGTGTGTCATTTTTTTGTAGGATGTTCAGCTGTACAGGTGAGGAATTCACCAGGCTGAAGTTCAATAATGGAGGGAACTATACCACTGCACTCCGTGAAGGATCTTTTGACATCTTTGGTGATAGAGTCACAAAACTGGGCACAAACATGTACGATGCTGGAATCTTCCCTTATATAAACATGCCTTGTTGTTTTTATGCAGTTTTCATTTTTTGTGATAGTAAGCCAGGACGAGAGGGATTTTAAGCACACAAAAGAGAAATTACCCGATTAACCTTTATAAAGGATAATGAAAGGAACTGCAAAAGCACCCTTGAGGTAGTGTATTGTGTTAAGGATCATATCTTGTTGTGGACGGCATCTTTATTTTTCTTTTCTTTTTTTTTCTTTTTTACAATCAACTTTTTTCTTTCTTTTTTTTTTTTAAACTAATACTGTGTTTAGTTTCCAGAATTTGCTTAAATTAATTAATTCTTCTTTCTACTAGTTGCACTGGCTACCACAAGAGCCTAAAACATATCAAATTCAACCTATCCTGCACAGCTGGAGAGGGGTGCATTTGATTAAAATCACCATCCTTTTATTCTACACATATACCTTTGCTGAATGTAGCTCTAAAAATGTCAGTCTGTAGTACTTGTTTCCACAATGCACAAGGTTTGGTTTAGGTGTTGATTTGCAAACGTCTGATGCTTAGTTTTGTGGTAAGGATACAGGAAATGTTTTCTTCTGATGGTGGTCACGTTTGCACAGCTGTTGCAGCACAACAGAACAGTTCAGCTTCGTGTTAAATCTTCCCGAAGGCCTTTTGCATTCAAACAACAGCTTTTTTTTTTTTTTTTAGTAATCCTACAATTTCTCTCTGAAAGTTCTCTTAGTTTTCCAAACTCCACCCTCCGTTTTTGCTAATAATTGATGTGTTTCAGAATGATAGGCAGCTGCTTCCATTGCTTAAGCTGTGAATTGTTCATTAAAAGCTTAAGCAGTGAGTCACAGCTTTGAAAATTTCATCATCTGGCATTTCCTTGTGAAGTATGTGCACAAAGCCCTAAAAACCAAATTTTGGTCTGACACTAGTCAAAACTTAACAGAGCACAGATGTCTTGGTGTGCATTGTTTCCTTTTTCACTTTAAAATTGTACAAACCATTCTTACAATGTTGAAAGACTGTTTCATTGTCAGTGTTTGAACACCATTGTATGTTGACACGTTTTCTCCCTTTTTAAAAAAAAAACAAAACCCAAATGTAGGTACAGTGTAAGTCGCCCAGTGGAAACTCACATGTCTGGCACATCTAAAAATTCTGCTCAGCATACAAAGGTGAAAACTGACAATTTCAATAACGCACAAAACGATTATAAATGTAAAGCATACAACTTCACTTTTAAATTTAACACACCGTTGTGTGTCAACAGGTCAGCGCTGCTCCAAACCCTCTGGCCAAAGAGGAACTGAACCTGCTGGCCAGGTTAATGGGAGGGTTAGAAGTTCAGAAACCAGGAAACGCAGACACTGGCTTCCGAATTAGCCTCTTTGCTACTGACGAAGAAGAAGAGTGAGTGTCCATATGTATCAGATGTAATGATTTCATTACTATTCCAAATGTGAAAAATACTTTTTATTTTCTTTGAAACAATCAGAAGTAACACTGTGACTCTGTTACAGAGAGGCATTAATATCAAGACCCGATGAGCTTTCATATGGAGTCATAAACATCCAAGCAACCAAGGTAAATCTAAATGACCTTAAATCGCAGCCAACTTGTGTAGGAAAGCTGCATATCCAGCATGTGTGTGTGTGTGTGTGTGTGTGTGTGTGTGTGTGTGTGTGTGTGTGTGTGTGTGTGTGTGTGTGTGTGTGTGTGTGTGTGTGTGTGTGTGTGTGTGTGTGTAATTGGCATATTTATTTACAGAAAAGCAATTTGTCATCAAAGGGCAAGGGTAGACTATAAAATTAAAAATCTCAGTATTGTTGTTCTTTTCAACACTATGAGAACTTTGTTGTTGTTGTCACTGCAGAAACTACACAACTGATTACATACCAGGAAAACTTACAAAATTACACTGGTATTTGTTATGCTTTAGACAATCTGCTTCCCTTTCCCTTCTATCTCTGATGGGGTGCTGCTCTTCTCCCACTTTAACCTCCATATATAAACATCTTGCTTTTCCAGTGAAATGAAACGTATCTGAAAACAGACCTTAGTTCTGAAAAATCTCAATGCATGATCAGGACTCTTCATGGAATTATTTGAATTATAGGACTCATTGTAACAGCCATGAGCACAGCTTTCATAGAGGTTCTAGACTGTTTATTAAAGTAGCATCCGTCAAACAGCAGGTGAAAAAGGATACATTTCAGATCCGAACAAATGCCCTATTGCTCGCCCCTTTGAACCAAGAAGCAAGAGAGGTAAACTTCAAAAAGACTGAATCAAGGCTTCTTATCTCTGACAGGGGGGGGCGGGGGAAATCCAGTCGAACCACTGATGGACTATTTGTTCCTGCCTCTGATAAAACCTTTATTGCACTGAGGGCTAAATGTTACTTATCTCAGTGTTGGGCTTAAGACTGTATAGTAATTGATTCAAGATGTGAGGCTTTGCCAGACCAACCAGATTTACTGTGATGAGGCTCAAATCCCTGTAATGGCCCATCCAACACTCTGATTGGTGCGTTTTATTGTCTTTCAGGACCAGCAAGCCAATGCAGAGTTGGCCAAGATCATGGGTGAATTTACAGAGTCAGGAGATCAGTCTCCCAGTGTCAGCAACAAAGGGGACGACCTTCTGGCCATGATGGACGGTTTGTGACATGGTCACAGTGACAGAAATGGCCAGGGATTGGGAACATTGCGTTGTCAACAGTCCGCACTACTAAAGACCAGTCTGCTTTCCATACCTGCAAATGCACTACAGCAGAATCACATGCAGCCAGAAAAACTGCTTGCTCAAGTGCTTTTACAAAGCAGGTGTGAGCAGTTTTGTTGTCAGACGATCAGCTGCATATTTGCATTCAAGAACAAAGAATGTGTGGTGAGGCAAGCATTAAGCTGTAATAGTATGTTTGCTGTAAACACAAAGGTATTTCGGTTCAATGTACAGTTGGCTTATTGTATATTAGTTTATTGACCATGTGATAATAGCAAAACAAGTGTTTATACAGTGCAATATCTTGCAGCTTTTATTCTATTCTATGTAATATTCTTTAAATTATTTTAACAGTTGCAATGACCGAACAGTTTGAGTCAATTTTCAGACTGAGTCCACAGTTTGGTGGTTCTTTATTTCTAATTATTCCCCTTTTGAATTGTATCTTAATTTACACCATCCAGAGAAGAAGTTTGTGAATTCTTCTGTTCTAATGAACAAGTGACTACGTGATGAGAGAACTGGAGGAAACCCAAGTGCTCTTTTTCAGTGTGACATGAATTCTTTAGTCTTTATTTGGTAACAAATGTGTTTATCATACTGTTCTACCTTAAAAGAGTCTGAGGAGCAACTTGTAAGACATATTCCATTATCCTGTGATGTGTATGTAAAGTATAGAAATGTGCTTATAGAAATGAGTACATTGTTATAGTATAGCATAATGCAATATGACTGTGTAATATGTAAATATGTTTATTGCGTATACTTGATTTTCTATGTAGGCGAGTCCATATTGCTGCTTTTATTGAATGTGCAGTGTATTGTTTGGGGGGTTTGATTTTGGGGTTGTTTTTGTTTGTTTGTTTTTAAATAAAAAACAAATCTAATCTCTTGAACAGATTATTGTATTAAATGCATCACCAGTTTGGGTTCTGATGCAACAAAGTGTTAATACTGGCATGAACCTTGAAACAGCTTGTTGTAGTTAACACTTTCAAGCAGTAGGTGGCGCGATCTGACTTTGCAACACAGTTTGTATTAAGCAATGTATCACACGGGACTCCACTTAGTTAAAATCCTGCAAAAAAAAAAAAAGTGATCACTGTGGAGGACTCAATGAAGTGCATTTTAAAAGTCAGAGCAATTAAGGCTTTGTATGCTTAAGCATTTACCAGCAAATTTGAAAACTACAATCACCATGCTTCAATATCTCCACAAAACTTCTCTTCTGCAGTACAAACACCTAATGAGAACTGCTACTGAAACAGTTGTCTCTTGTACGTGTTATGTCTGCAGTCAGACTGTGATTGTCTCACACTCACGCACACACACATCAAAATGGAGCATACCATGCAAGAAAAACATGCTGAGACACTTCTCCAGATTGATGTTGGGGAGGAGGATTCTGGTGAGGTCTTCCCAATAATCTTGGCAAAGGGGAGACAAGAAACACTGTATGCCCTAAGGATACAGCCTACTTCCAAAACAAACAGAAACTTAAGCTCATACCAGTCATCCTGCAAGACTCTTTATTAGAATCAGCCACCTGAATCAGCAGCACTTCAGAAGAAACAATGCTTCACCATAAAGCTTTGCAAACAAAAACTGCACTTCTTGTTCAATTGGTGCACGCAGTAATATAAAAAGGGGGGTGATTTTGAATTAATAATGTCCATGCAGCCTTGTCCTAAGCATGATAACAACAACCCTCTAACAGGTTTTCCCATAGACCCCATGTTTGAGTTATGATTCAGTTTCCTCTTTAAAAACTGTGGGCAGGACACTATAAAGCCACAGGGTGACATGCGTTTCATGTGGCTGGGGGTATATGCTCGGCTGAGTCAAGGCAGGAAGACTAGTGCAACTCAAATAAGGATCTGATATTTAGGTTGCCCTCTCTGTGTCTGTCACATCTTCCCACTGGTTTGAAACTGGTACACGTGGGTGGAATTTAAGGTCAAGGTAAGTCTAAATTGAGATAGGTGGGCTCTCCTAAATGCCACTGTCATTCAAGACTGTTTTTACTGAGTAAATGACTAAGACTTTTACTTTTGAGTGGGGTCTACTGGTTGGCTGTTGCTGAATAACATACAGAGAGCCCTTGTCAAGAAGACATTTCTCCAAATTGATCTAGAAGAGAGGGACCAGATATCGTAAATATGTTATGTATTTATCAGATGAAGATCTGAATGAATTCAGTGATACACAGTTTCACTGAGTCATATGGTTGACCTAAATTAAGTGTACTATGTAGGTCATTAAAGAGAATCTGCAAGGTAAAGCCTTATGAAGCAACAATTCAGAGATCTCCTTACGTAATTGTGCACGAAACAGTTAAATGAAAAGTAAAGTCAGTGAGTAAAGTTAAAGACTGCTGTGTTTAATGTAATATTATAAATTATACGGAATTCCCTTTAATGTTAGATTTAACAAATGCAAGTTGTTTAATGTAAAAGCTTCACCCCTATTAATCCCGCTTCATTGTGAGTACAATCTTGCTCAAATAAACAAAGGAAAAACCCATGATTTATCATATTATCTGTAATTAAGTTGCCAGCGAAACATGACATTGCAAACATCATCCTTCAGTATGATTTACAATAAGCCTCTTCAACTCTTATGTAATCATTTTCACTTTGCAACTTTTATGATGCAAAGATAATATTTTTTAAAATGCAAGAAAGAACGCTAATTAAATCTTAGACTGTCTGGCAGACTATTTGCATAGAATTTCATCATCACTCTGAAACGGCTATGAAAAAACTGTCTGCATTGGTCGAGTGCGGCTGTCAATCAAATAAATTGTGTGCGTCATTTCCGTTGTCAGGTGGCGCTGTCGCTGTGGAAAGATGCGATCAGCGAAGAGCGGAGGCTTTTCCTTAATTGCTCATTTCGGTAATAGAGGCTAAAAAAGCCTCTGTGGTGTCTGCTGTGTAAAACGAGAAGCGCCTCACATCTACCGCAGCGTTCACCGAAGAAATGTCCATGTTTTAAGGAGGCGACACAGATTTAACCCGGCGGTTTAGGCTCGAGGTAAGTGAGATGGTGACTACGTTGCTATCTAGCTTTTTGGCACGGCTAGCCAGCTGTAATGTTACCTACTTTGTTTAAATGGCCTGCCGCCTGCTCTGTAGCCTCGAGCTTGGCGTTAGCTCACATCGCTCGCCAGGAGCAACCATATTTAAACCTCTTGGGTACGCGAGAAGACACGTAAAGCAGCCGTATTTCAGCTAACAGCCGCTCAGTGTAGTTGTCACCGAAATACTAACTCCTTGTTGTGCTGTGTGCCCCCTTTGTGTAGTCGGTAGATCCGTATTTAGCCGAGTAAATCGATCATATTCGCTGCCGTACTAAGTTTGTATGCGTGCCTAACATTGGTTTTATGTCGCTGTCGGTAAGTGTACAATGTAAAAATAACTTGCCTTGTGGTGTTTAAGCAATTGCCGCAATCAAGCATTCATTTATTCGCGCTTTGCAGTCTGGTTTAGATGCGTGTACCTAAACGTTTGAGATCGTTCAGGTAGTTTTTGTTCAAAGAGATCTATAGAAGAGCCAGACATCAGCGTCTGGCTGCTGGAGTACTGAGCTGCCTGTAGAGTGAATTTGTCCAAGTTGCAAAGCATAACGTCAGCGCTTTACGCTACGACCCGTCTCGTTTACAGTGCTTGCTGCCAGGACTGAACGGTGTCCAGTCCAGACCTTGTGGTTGCAAAATGGCACCAAACGACGTGTGCGTGTGCGCGTTTGTAGTTATTTTTGTCAGGTGATTTGCAATGTGACCTTGTGTCCACGACGTTGGTGTATGGTCAAGGGCGTTGTTTTTGCCAGAATCTAGTCGGCTGCATCTAGGAGCAGGGGCAGCGTGTGAACGGATATCAGTAGCATTGCATTTAAGCATAAGGACTGGAGATCTGACCTTGGAGTTACTTTGTCTGTAACTGGCTTTGCATCTGTGCATGTGTTATAGCATACCTTTCTGCACGGTTTTACTTTGTAATGTTTACTACCGAAGTGCCATTTTGCTTTTTCTCCATCTCTGTACTACCTTGCTATCGCAGTTCAGCTTTTCTTGCAGGCCAGACAAGTGGCTTGGAGTCTGGGTGGGTGGATCTTGAGACACCTACGTGGTTGTTTTGTTCTGATACTATTTAAGGAGCCCACATTTCTCGTGGGCACTGGCAGCGTGTCTCTCCTCCTTTTGTGTGATATGATTCAGAGGTTTTATCTGTTCTTGTCCTCCATCTGATACAGGCAGAGGCAGCCTTGCTTACTAGATCATAGGCTGTGCAGAGAGGCACAGCAGTGTCAGAAAAGGAACCGTGTGTTGTCATCACGCTGAAGTAATTTAGGTCAGTGTGGATAAATTGGTTAAATTGACCTTTGCTTTCTTTGATGACTCAGGTTGGCTCCACAGTACTGCAGCTAGTTTTTAGTAAGTACATGAATAGCTTTGGGTTCATTTGTGTGTTGTATCTGCCTATGAGTCATTTTAGTGTTGTAGTTCAAGGTGCATAAGCATTTCGGCTTATTCGGTTGGAAGAGAGAGTTGTTCCATGTACTTATTTAACTCTTGCACTCATCCACAATTTAGTTTATTTTCTGGAAACGCTGGAAGCCCCGTGTACACGGTTCGTTCTGTTAGCTTCTTTGGCGGCTGCCTGAAAAATTAATTTCCTGCCCACAAGTCTCATAAATTGTAATGCCTAATTATCTGTTGCTTTGTGTCCTCTAGTGTAAGATGCTTTCTTACTACTGGCAGCATGACTTGGTGTCACTCTGGCTTGTGCCATAAATGCAGTCAGAAAACCTCAGCTCATCAGACTCAGTGGGTGATGACTAGTGGAGATGGAGACAGATGGGCGAGAGACATGATGATGACACTGTCTGCTGTCTGGGATCACAAAAAGCCTCATGGAAGTGAGAATTCATACCAGCTCTACTGACTGCCAACTGTCCTGCCTCCTCTCTGCCCAAAAAAAAAAAATTACTAACTGGCAGTGGTGCACGATTAGTTTTGAAACAGGAAGATGGGCAGGTTCATTAAAAAGAATTTTCTGGAGTTTGTCGGATGCAAGATTGAGATATTCTAAAGCTTTTTGGGTCTCCATCAAACTTTAAAAGATGTTGTATAATATAAGGTTTTTGTGTGTGGGGAATCTCTGCTGTGGCTCAAATATGCATACTACTTATCAGTGACATTTAACGTAGAGATGCGACACTCAGATATATCGCTTGTATGTGGACATTTTGTGTGAGCTTTTCTATCTCTAAGCTGCACCTGCCAGAGGCTTGTGCAGACTCTTATCGGTGTCATCGCTTAGACTTTTAAGGCTCTCTGGACGACAGCTGGGTGAATCATTCCTCTCGGTTCAGGGCACTACTTCCCTGTTATGGGAAACGGATGGGGTTTCATTACATAGGAACTCTGTATCAGTAAACAAAACATGCTGCATACCTCTTGCTCTCTGAATTCTGGGAGGCAGATCAGATCTGCTGTGTCAGTTAACGTAGTTTGTGCAATGATGTGTCACACTCTCTCTGCTTTTTCTGGCATGTGAATAAAGTTCCTATCAGGACACTTTATTTTATTTATTTTCCCCCTCTGTAGTTAGAATATATCCGTTCAGATAGTCCTGGCTGTACAACAGATTTAGAGCGGAAGGATTTTCTGAATCAAGTCCACTGCAGCAGGAAAAGCTAAAGATTAAAGTATTAATCGGAAAAGCTTCCATTTTAAACAGTATTGTGCAAGTGGCTCTAATTTATGTGAAAGTGCTAGCTGTTTAAATTGCAGATTTTGGCACATTAACATAGGCTGTTGGAGATTGAATCTGAGGTGTTACCCTTGCCACGAGCAGCTATTAGTCGGAATGGTGCTGTAATGGCCTCGCATTGACACTGAGGTGTCGGTAACTGAGTGTGGAATATTTAAAGGTGGAGGTGCTACAAAGCCTTCCCCATTGTTCTTTCTACCACAGTCTGCAGAACTATTGCTAAGTTTATAGTAGATATGTTAAACATGTATCACTAGTTTTAAAAATACAGACTTGATTATAGATGAGTAGTACATGACCTCTGTTCAATTTGCTTTGTTTTTTTGGTTTTTTTCCCCCCCAGTCAGATGCATGCACTTTCCCTTTAACCTGACGGTCTTTATCTGATGTGCTAATCAGATTTATTCCCCTGTAGAGCTCCAGTATGTCTAAGCGGCGCTCGTCGGAGAGGGGGGCTGGTGAGACATCAGGCAGAGCCAGCAAGCTGCAGAGTCCCGGGATATCCGGTAGTAATGCCAAGAGAGCTGGGCCCTTTATTCTTGGTAAGGACACTAGTAGTGTTTGCTCAGTTCTGAAAAAGGTTGAAATGTTGGCTGGATGAAATTTCACCTAGTGTGCATTGTAAATATGCTTCACATGAATACAGGAAATAGGGGGGTGTCTGTCTGTGTATGAAGGGCCTAAGACAAGAATTTGAAGAATTTTTGCAGATCGTCATGACATTGACTAGAAAGGTCTTAGTCTGTTTGAGCAACTTTATTTCCTCCCATTGAAAAAACAATTTCTTTCCTATACTATAAAATGTACATTGGACACAACTCTTCCACTCTTTGCAATACAGACTTCCAAAGAAAACATTACACTTGAGGTGTTAATGGGTAAATGCAGCCTTTAATGAGTGGCAGTGAGAGCACACACACTTGAGCATGTAGCCTTTTGGTCATGCAGCTGTTCCCTTTCGTGTCCTTGCAGGGCCTCGCCTGGGCAACTCACCAGTGCCGAGCATAGTGCAGTGTCTGGCCAGAAAAGACGGCACAGATGACTTCTATCAACTCAAAGTAAGCCTGTCTGGGTAGAAATGTTGTTGTTTTGTGGTGTTTTGAGTTTCTTTCTTACAAACATATGACTCAATTAAGATTGGGCATCTTGTTCAAAACAAAGCTACGTCACCTGTAGACACCTGAACTTTTGACCTTCCTTTTGTTGCTGTTCATTTTATTGCCCTGTTTAAGTCTAGCAGTCAGTTTACTGGGACTGTTCGATGTTTGTTAAACAAGTGGGGAGCTTTACAGTTGAGTGGAATGAGGGTTTGCGCCACCTGTAATGTCAACTTTTAAACCTCACAACCCTCCGTCATACGTATGACACAGAGCTTGTTTACTTCATTGACCTGAGTCCAGCTCGACCCTGTTTACTCCAGAACTTGGTGACTTAAGTCATTAAATGTTTTGTTTTAGGACTGAAGAGTAAGCAATTAAAGTGCGCCTTTTTTGGGGGGGCGGGAACGCTATCTGTGCCTTTAGCCCTTTTCTATTAGTACCTACTCAGATGACTCGCCATAGTTTTCCGGGTTTTCCATTAGGTCATAGTACCTCGTACCAGGGACTAAAGTAGTACCTGCTCAGCCAGGGTGCCAAAGTGATCAGAGGAGGTGGAAAAAATGTGACGCTGTCACCAATTGGCTGATCAGTGGTGTCGCTCGATGAGTCATGAAAGCATCTCGTTCACGAAAATCAAAACCACCTTTTTAAACCTGGAAATCGGGGAAAAGGTTACAAAAAACATTTTGTGATCCCAGAGTCTGACGAGAAGCCACAGACCAAGCAGCAGATATATAGTTGCTTCGACGTCCATCTAGTAACGTTGGTATCGCATAGCGTCACGGGACACTTGGCTGTGTTGCTATAATGACGACCACACACATTAGGTGCTACTCGAAAGGAATGGGAAAAACCTGTCGGGTTGATCCGAGTAAATGCTAATGGAAAAGGGGCTTTTATAAACTCTTGTCTTGGGGCCTAATGTCTGCTCTGTGTGTGGTTACTGCAGATTTTGACGCTGGAGGAACGAGTAGACTCTGCCAAGGAGACACAAGAGGAGAGGCAGGGGAAGATGCTGCTGCACACCGAATACTCACTTCTTTCTCTGCTGCACAACCAAGATGGTGTGGTCCACCACCATGGCCTCTTTCAGGTAGGCTGAGACTTGAGTTGAGTTGCTTTTTGCTTTTGTCAGTGTGGAGGGATAAAATGTTTCTTAGTTAATGTTAGGAATATAAAGTTTTTTTTGTTGTCTTTTTGTTTGTATGTTTTTCAGTCAATATTTGCTTTAACTGTTGTGCAAATAAGATATGCTAATGGCATCAACCTGTGTCGTCTATTTTGAACCACTTATTGATTGGTCCTTATTTGGCATCTAGTTATGGCTGAATTTGTCCTCATTGTAAAGAGGTCTAAGAATTTAAAACGCTTTATTGATTTATCTACAGTGAAGTTTGTTTGGCTGGCAAAGAAGTGTCTAATATCCAAAACTATGAAAACTTTCTGCCAAAATGTTATTTTAAACATTGCACTGGCCTAGAACCTCACAAGCTGTGCATTAGTCAGCACTAGGTCGGCAGGCATTCTATATGTGGAGAGGTTTCTATCACTTTCTATTCATTTTAGAATATGGTTTCATTATGCAAGTACAAGTAACGGCATGCACTTATCAGCTCAGTGGCAGCAGTAAGCTTGTCAGCCAGCTGTTATTCTCTTATCCAAGTGGTTTCAAAAGAGAAGTGGGAGTGCCATTAAAACTATATTTATCTGCAGTCATCTTCTGTTTACACTCACATTTATTCATAATGACCCCCACCGCCCACCTACCTTTTCACCTGTCTTCCCGTCGGCGTCCTCTTAACGTTGTTATTGTTAAATCTCTGTCTCCGTTTCCTCTTGTCTCTCTTTCACATCCTGTCTCTTTCATTCTGCCTGTGTTCTCAGAATAGCTGCATTGAGCCATGCACTCTGATTCATTTAGGCTTGTGATATTGATTGGATTATTATAGTGCATCTGTGCTGTGAGAGGCTGGGTTTAATGTACTGTTTAAGAGGTGCTGACTGAATCTTAAAAAAAAAAAAAAAAAAAAAGACAATCTGATACAAAAATCAATAAAGTGGTGTCTCTGCTAGGTGGTGCTGGAAGATGGAATCGCCTATGCTGGTCTATAGCACCCAGTGTTTCAGGGTAGATGTTGTCTTTATCTTGGGTACAGGCAGGCTGTTAATGGCTCCTGCGCTGCAATCTTTATTTCCAATCAATCTGTTAAATCTATTTGATCAGCTGATAGCAGAAAGCCCTTTTGTTTGCATGTGGTTTTGTTACCCCTTTTTGACTGGATATGCTGCATATTAAACGCATTACCTTTTTATTCTCCAGGATCGAGCCTATGAGATTGTGGAGGACACGGATGCTAACAAAATGCGCAAGATGAAAAAGCGTCTCTGCCTCGTGCTGGACTGCTTGTGTGCACATGACTTTAGTGACAAGACGGCAGATCTAATAAATCTCCAGCATTATGTCATAAAGGAGAAGCGCTTGAGTGAGCGGGAAGCCATTGTCATCTTCTATGATGTGGTGCGTGTGGTGGAGGCTCTTCACAAGGTAAATCTAAACGGATTGTGCTCGACTCATCGAAGAGCATTGTAAAGAATATTTCCCGTTGCACCACTCCAGTGTGTCTAAATGAAACTATGATTGTGCAATTTTCTGAGCAAACAGTTTGGATACTGCAATGTTTTGTCAACTGTTTAGAAAATACTTTTTTTTTCTCTCTTCCCCCCCCCCCCCCCCCCCCCCCCCCTTCTATCATCATTTCTGATTACCGTATTTTCACGACCATAAGGCGCACTATGCTAAAAGGCGCAGTCTCAGTTATGTGTGCCCTTACTGTATTTAACACACACATAAGGCGCACTGGACCATAGGGCGCATACAAGTACCGTATGCGTATTTAAAAATAAAGCGGGAGCAAACGTGAATTCGGTACCTTACTCACATTTCTATTGCCGGTAATCGTCATCATCAACAACACACAAGCATACAAGTGTGCGTATTTAAAAATAAAGCAGGAGCAAAACAAAGTTTGGTACTCACATTTTTATCATCAATTAAACCCATCGAAGTCCTCATCCTCTGTGTCTGAATTGAACAGCTGCGCTAAATCTCCATCAAACATGCCAGGTTCACTGTCTTCACCGTCAGAGTCACTTTCCGTGCCGTGCGGCTCCTCGGAAACGATGCCGGCTTTTGCGAAAGCTCGAACAACAGTGCCAGCAGACATGTTAGCCCAAGCATCTACAATCCATTGGCAAATTGTGGCGTAACTCGCCCGGCGCTGCCTTCCACTCTTAGTGAAACTGTGGTCTCCACCGGTCATCCATCGCTCCCAGGCCGCTCGCAGCCTTACTTTGAACGGGCGGTTCACACCGATGTCCAGCGGTTGGAGTTCCTTTGTCAGGCCTCCCGGAATGACAGCAAGCTCACAGTTCATTTGCTTCACAAGTTTTTTCACATCGGCTGTGAGATGGGCACGCATAGAGTCACAGATCAACAGCGATGGTGATGCGTGGAAAAAACCACCTGGTCTCCTTACATACACCTCCCTCAGCCACTCTTTCATCATTTCCTCATCCATCCAGCCCTTTTCATTTGCCTTAATGATGATTTCTGCTGGAAACTTCTCTTTAGGCAAAGTCTTTCGCTTAAAAATCACCATAGGCGGCAGTTTCTGTCCATTAGCATGGCAGCCAAGCACAACAGTAAAAGAAGACTTTTCATACCCCGTTGTGCGTATCGCTACCGTGCTGGTCCCCTGCTTCTCCACAGTGTGACTCACCGGGATGTCAAAAGTGAGCGGGACCTCGTCCATGTTTGTGATGTGGCTGGGCTGGATGTTTTTGTCGCCGATGTGTTTGCTGCAGTAGGAGCGGAAGATGGCCAGCTTTTCCTTATAATCCGCTGGAAGTTGCTGCGCTATCGTAGTCCTGGTCCGGATGGAAAAATGGCACCGTTTCATAAAACGAAAGCACCAAGACGGACCTCCTTGGAAATGTTCAATGTTCATCTCTTCAGCTAGTGAAACTGCTTTTAGCCGAATGGTGACCGTCGAAACGCTTCTCCCGCTCGCTCTTTGCTCGATGATCCACCGCTCGAGTCTTTCCTCCAACTCGGGCCACCTCGCCTTATGTCCGCGGAAACTCAGCTGCGTTTTCTTGACCTGCCGGAGCTTGTTTTCCAGCTTCCTCCATTTGCGAACCATCGATTCGTTTATCTTAAATTCTCTCGCCGCTGCTCGATTTCCATGTTCCTCCGCGTAGCTGATGGCCTTCAGTTTAAACTGTGCTTCGTAAGCGTGTCTCTTTGCCATTTTCAGGGTTGTTAAAACAACGATGTCCTGCATAATGCACATACCTGTTCTTTTATACAGGTATGTGCGATTGTCCCGGTATATACGATCAACGCCCACACTTCACCCTTTAACGTTCTCATGGTGTTCTCTACTACGTCCTCCTTACAACACATAGGGCGCACTGCGCTATAGGGCGCGCCGCACTTTTTGAAGAAAATCTAAGACTTTTAAGTGCGCCTTATGGTCGTGAAAATACGGTACTCATTTCCCATGCTCCTGTGCCACTCCTAGAATAGATTGTTGTGATACGAATGATTCACAAAGCACAACATAACCTTTTTTTTTCTTTTTTTTTTTCCCCCCTACTTTTTCCTGCTTGCAGAAAAACATTGTTCACAGAGACCTCAAGCTGGGAAATATGGTGCTGAACAAGCGGTAAGATGTGCAGCTTTTATTTCAGCACGGCATGTTAGTTGGCCAGTAATTCCTCCCATTATAGTGGGTGAGTTACTTTAGTGTGCCAGGCTTCATTCTCTCGGCTCACATGTGCATTAGGTCTAAACTGGCTCCAGCAGCCTGCTTCCAGTGTATATCTGAACATCAGTACAACCAGAGGTCGTGTTCTTAGATTAAGGGCAACATCAGTATCAGGAAACGAAAGCCTCACCATTTTGTGCTTAACACTTCACCCATGTGTGTGACTTCCTATTGCTGGATTTGTATTTCTATATTTTTTTTTTTTTTCCTTTCTTAAAAATGAGAGGCAAACTGGGCACTGGTTATGCAGCATGCAGGACCTTAGGTGCACCTCAGGTCAGATTTGCCATGCAGAATGAAAAACTACTCATCTGTAAACCATTCAACTGTTTAGAAAAGTGTATTGAGGGGTAAAACTGCCCCCCCCCCCCCCCCCCCCCCCCCCCCCCCCACACACACACACACACACACACACACACACACACACACACACACACACACAATGGAAGTGCTATTTTTAGAGTTTAGACAATTGCAAAATGTTAAAGATGCATAAAGTTGTCTCAGAAAAAAGTTAAACATTAGGAGGACACAAAACCTCTTTAATTAAGGACTGAATGACTAAAGCTGACAGTGTTGTTCGGCCATGATCTGCAACTACTTGTACTGAGATGTCATGTACTTGGTTTATCTGCTTTATTGCACACTTTTTCATCTACTGCATCAGCACCCATAACAACCTGCAGTAGTAGTGATGAAACAATGTTTAGACCAGGGTAGGAGGGTGGTGGGGAGAGGAGCAGACGAGTGGAACACTCCGTCCCAGCTGGAGACAAAGGAGAGGCCTGCCAAAGGCCCATAGCTCAGAGCTGACTCACACCACCATGTACTGCACACACAGTCATCATTTATTTCATTATTTACACTACAATCCCTTTTCTGCATCTGTTGTCTGATCTATGCCCTTTTGTTATATCATTTTTTTTAATCCATCGTCCGTCCGTCCGTCCCCTCCCCATTTTAGGTTAATATTTTTATTTATATCTGTAGGTTGTCTTGTCTTTTTTTCCTCTTTGCAGTAGAGTCACCACTTGTATTTACAAACAATAGACTTCATAGCATACAAGTGCATCATACTTGTTGGTTGGCATGTTTCCTCATGACCCCACCCTGAGTACGTATGACTGTAATGTCAGTGTGCGATTTCAGTGCCAGCTGTTAACAGTATATTATGAATCTGTATTCAGGGTCACTATATTTAGATCTATAGGAATTCCTAATTTTAGATTCCATAGGCGTATGTGGATATGAACTACATAAATGTGTCTTTTTAAATTCTGTAAAAGCTGACAAACTCCTACTATAATCGATATAATAAAATGAAAATACAGTTGTATTAGACATGTAGTGGCTTTTGCATTGAAAACATTTTGTTACACAAAAACCTGGAACTTGGTAAGACCATTCAAATCAGTGGTTCCCATAATCTGCAAAATGAAAGTCTCTGAACAAGTTGCCCAGCGTGTAACCTCTTCTTGTCAGCTGGTGTATTATGATCAGAACATTGTGGGGAAGGAGAAGTCATGGGAGTTATTTAGGTTTCTGGTTTCCTGACTTGCCCTGGGTCACATGACCAGGAAGCAGAGATGATGTGGTCTCTCTTGCGTCCTCAGGGACCCTTGCCTCACGAAGCAAACATGCAATTTCATTTACCCAATCTCCGGTGCAAGAATAGAAGCCTGTGTCGTGATGCACACAGACAAAAGGACAGATCTCTCTATGAAGGAAGCTTTTATGTTGAGGGTCCTTGAAGCATTGCCCTCTGTTCCTTTGGCCTATCCTTGTGCAGATCACAAGGCTGCTGTGTGGTTACAGTGACTTGAATTACAAAAGCTGTTAAAGGGTATTGATAACATAAAATTCTGAAAATCAAATTGCGACTTTTTCATAGGAAGATTGGAGGATTTTAGTCAGAGCGTTTAGCCAGAATTGTCATGAGAATAGTGAATGAAAAACGAGGCAGGGTGTGAAAGTGAGAGAGAATAGGGGAAGCTGTTGACCTTAGGCTTTTTAGAAAGCGGATGTGGGTGAAGAGCATGATCCAAAGGACCCGAGCTAGTACACGATGGCTGCTTTTGTGTGCGAGTGCCCCCCCCCCCCCTTGGCGTGTTAGCCCTGGGAGTGATCGTGTGGGTTTGAAGTTGTTTGTGTACATATTTTAAACTTGAGCTTTATATATTCATTTAACAGCCCATCACCATGCAGGCTTAGTCATCGAAACAATTATTCTAAACCACAGGTTGACTCATGTTTGTCAAAGTGCAGCTTTGCTTTTTGCTTTTTTCCCCCCCTTCCCTCTCTGCTAAAGGAACATAGTGCACAGTCCCTCAGTTTGCTCATGGCAAATTTAACTGCACTGAATCAAAGTCTCATTGGAGAAATCCTAGTACTACCAGGGAAGCAAAGTTAATCAAACCTGTAAAAAGAGTGAGTCTCTGAAGCACCACTGTATCTGGACTGATGTTGTTCTCATAAAGGCTGTAGGCCAATAATAGCTAACACCATACCATCGGTGCTTATTTGTATTAAGTATATTAGCTTTATGCATGGTTTCAAAATTGAGATTTGGCTACAGTTTGTCTTTGATCCAAAGTGTTCTGCAGTTAAGCCCTGTTGCTCTGAGCATAAAGTTGTTGTTTTTGTTTTTTGTTTTTTTGTTAAGATGCCAATACTGCATGTAAAAGCTTTCAACAACTTTTGCAGAGCTTGAAGCCAACTTTATCATTTGTTGTATTTTTTATTTATTTAAATCAAGCCTTAGGGGCAAGACAAGTCTTTATTCCGTTAACTGAATGTGTTGTGTTAAGTCTGAACTGTGTTTTGAGCAAGATTGTTGAGAACATTAAAAAAAAAAACAACAAAAACCCCCCTATCAATGGGAATATTGTGTTCACCGTTTGATTGAAAGCATTAACAAGTTTGTTTTGCATGTCCTCACAGGACTCATCGAATCACCATCACAAACTTCTGCCTGGGAAAGCACCTGGTGAGTGAGGATGACCTTCTGAAAGACCAGAGAGGAAGTCCAGCTTACATCAGTCCGGATGTACTAAGTGGTGAGTGAGGGTTTCAGGCATGGATTGTTTTTTTGTTTTTGTTTTTTTTTGTTCTTTGACCAATTGTACCAACTATCAGAAGTGAAATGGGTTTGCTTAGTGTGGGTGAAACAAGTGTGCAGGGTTTTTTGTTTGTTTTTCCTTTTTTCCCTCCTCCCTCCAAATGCAGACTAGAAATGTCTGAGTAAAATTATGGAATCGTGATTCCTTCTCTGAAGCCAGATAGGAACTTTGTTTTTGTGTTGTTGGTTGTTTTTGGTTTCATAATGCTTAGCAGTCAGGTCTTGTGTTGGATTTTCCGGTTATTGAGCAACCCAGAGGTATGTTGCAATCCTGGACTGGCAAAAGCAAGAAATGGCCTTTTTGCTTTTATTTGAGTAATCGCAGTGATGTTGCATCCTACTGCTGTATGGTATGCATCTGCAAGGGGAAGCTACTTCTTTACTCTTGTTGCTCTGCTTTTTTGGCTTTTTTCCTTTTCCCCAGCTTGATGGTGCTTCTGTTAAAATTGCACACCCAAGTGCCACTATTAACGCCAATTCAAAAAGAACTTTAATTACTGATTTCCAATGCAAACTCTAGGACAGAAAACAAGAGAAGTATAATTTCAAGCGCAGTTCTTTCATGTCCAACCAGTCAAACTGTAGATAAAACCGCAGCGTGTATATCAGCATAACGTGACAGGCACACAATTAAACAGAGCTTCAGTGACTCATACAGTGATGACTCACTAGAGGGAAACTACTCCCATCTACCCTTTCCCCTCCCATCCCCTGCCTGTGTGTCACAAGCTTTAACATAATTGCCTGCTGCTGTTGCTGCCGACTCCCTGGCTCTAACAACAACACTGCCTATGGTCATGCACAGCCATGACACTCCACCCTCGCCAGCATCAGCTTCTCATTGTTGTTCTTCTGATTTAATGTCTCGTCTGGCTTTCAAAACATTTTTTTAAGGTGCTTCTATTGGAAGTTTCTTTGAAGTACAACAGATGTGGAGTATTTGCTTATACTGTTAATCATTAAACCTCGTGATTTGATGGCAATTTAACTTGCTGAACAGTTGGTTCCTCCTCACAGGGCAAAAACTGACATTGCACCAATTGTCAACCTGTTTTTCTGTTTGTCATGCATGCTAAATAGACCCTTATCCCCTCCTTCCTGCTTCCAGGTCGACCATATCGTGGAAAACCTAGTGACATGTGGGCGCTTGGTGTTGTTTTATTCACAATGCTGTATGGCCAGTTCCCCTTTTATGACAGCATGCCTCAAGAACTCTTCCGCAAGATCAAGGCTGCTGAGTACTCCATCCCAGAGTGAGCATTTATCTTTGTGGAGATTTAATTAAAGTGATCACATTAATATGACATTTTGCTCTGTTATTATTCTTTCATTCAAATTTGTTCTGAGATACAATCTTGCATTGTCTTTTGTTGTACTGCAGTAAAATCAAGGATTTAAATGCATTTGCTTTCGACAGCATTTTGATATTTATTTCAAACCTGACCTTGTAGAGGTTTTTGTTTTAGGTTTTTTTGCTTTAAAGAAAAATCTTGTCCTTTTCCCTTACACCACCATTTATAGGGATGGCCGTGTGTCAGAGAACACGGTGTGCCTAATCCGAAAGCTACTGGTGCTGGACCCTCAGGAAAGGCTGACTGCAGGAGAGGTGCTGGAGTCCCTCGGTGCCATCATTGCCTCATGGTAATTGCACCACCTGCTGGATGTTTGAGTGAATCAGATGTTTTGCATTTTGTTTGCAGAGAAACGAAAAAATTTGAATTGCACTGCTTTATTTGCACATTTCCTGGTATTGGCTATAAACCATTTGCAGACAGACAGTTCCTAACGATTAATGTGTTATGTTTAATCACAGGCAGTCAGTTTCAGCAATGAGTGGCCCTTTGCAGGTGGTTCCAGATATTGATGATCAGGTCAATCACCCGGAACAAGAGGTAAGATCTTGGAGGAAAATTACATTTAAACTTAATAATAATGGATTGGATTTATATAGCGCTTTTTAAGGCACCCAAAGCCAAAGACAATACCACTATTCATTCACTCTCACATTCACACACTGGTGGAGGCAAGCTACAGTTGTAGCCACAGCTGCCCTGGGGCAGACTGACAGAAGCGAGGCTGCCATATCGCGCCATCGGCCCCTCTGGCCAACACCAGTAGGCGGTAGGGTAAAGAGTCTTGCCCAAGGACACAACGACCAGGACAGAGAGCCCGGGGATCGAACCGGCGACCTTCCGGTTACAGATGCGATTCCCAACCCCCTGAGCCACGGTCGCCCTAGGATACACAACTCAAAGGATACATATGCAGCAGGAGCTACATACTGAAAGTGGGTCTTAACAACATTGTAGCCACAGACCATAGGGAATTTGGGTGACCCAAAAGTGATGAATCACTTCCAGTTTGGACACAGCCAAATTGAGCGTCCTTGATGCAACTATCAAAAGTTGAATATTAAATTTTAGTTACAAAAATCTCTTTACACAATGTTGACTTTTTGCTACCACACTAACTGCAGCATATTGAACTGGATGCTTTCTTTCCTCAGGCCAAGGTGATAGAAGAGTCTTCGCAGTACGAGTTTGAGAACTACATGCGGCAGCAGCTGCTGCTAGCTGAAGAGAAGAACACTATCCATGAAGCCAAGAGCTTTCTCACAAACCGTCAGTTTGGCAGCATCCCACCTGTAAGGCGTCTTGGACACGATGCTCAGCCTGTCAGCCCACTAGATGCTGCCATCTTGGCACAACGTTTTCTGCGGAAGTAATCCCTCAATGACCAATTCTGGACTCTGGCCTCCCAGGAAGTAAAGAAACCTGCAGAGTCTAGAGAGGACTGGTGTAAACCCATTCCCCTCACCCCCCTCACCCACAAAATTGAACTTGCATACAGGAGGCCTGAGCTGATGTACAGACGGCCTTGTATGTAGGTGGGGTTTTGGCAGTCTAGGTGGAACAGATAGAAAGTGGGTACCAGAACAAACTGCCAACCCAGAACTTCACTTCTCCTGTCTGAATCCTCTTGTGAAACATGGCAAGGCCTGCAGGAAGATCTGAACCAAAGGTTCCTGTCTTCAAGTCGCCCACAGTCAGATCTCACTGTGCAGCAGACGTGATTGCATAGTTTCACACGGCCCCAACACAAGGCTCTGCCTGGAGTGTTGAAGAAACTATCAACCCTGTGTTCCTCCTCTGTCGAGGATGCCCTACTGTAACACTTCCCTTCCCAACCAATTCTGGATCCCCTGAGCAATACAGGACCAGAATCATGTAGCAACCCCCTTTCTTCCTAGTGGTAATGGTATTGCCTCAAGTCGGATCACTTGATCACAGATGTCACTTCTGTATACCTCCATTCCAACCTCCTCTCCTCACTCCTTCCTCTCAGTCTGTTTTCCTGTAATGTTCCTGTCTGTAACTCTGACTTCAAATCAATCTACCTCTCTGTCTCTCTTCTGTTGGTAAACCATGCTCACTGTTCTGAGACAAGGGATTGTAACAATTGAATCTTGATGCCACCAGTGACATAGCATTAATGTTTTCTGTCAGTGATAATGCTTTGAAACCTTGTCAGTGGTTTCAAAAATTCAAATAAGCTTTTTTAAATCATAATTAAGTAGCATTTATCCCTATATTTGCATTGAAGAAAGAACTGAAGATCAAAGTATGTACAAGCATCCTTTGGTATTTGCAGAATGCATTGTCTCCCGCTTTTGCTCATCCCTGTGGAAATCTATTTTTAGCATCTAGGCAGCTAGTGTGAGGTACCTGGAAGTTACAATGCCAAGAACTGAATGGGGGAAAAACTGTTGGCTCCTCCCTGCCAAGGCATATTGATAACGCTTCCACAGTGCCAGTATAGTGACGATCGGGCACTGTCTTGTTTCTATTGCCAAAAATCTTGCCTTAAAGTGCCCCTATTATCCTTTGTAGGTTTCCCTGTCCTTTTAGTCTTGCATGACTATTTCCATACATGTGAAATGTCTGAAAAGTTGGAGCCAAGTGCAGTTCAAGGGGAATTATTTGCAACTGTGGAAAATGGTGCTGATGAAATGCCTGAAACTCCTTGCTTATATTCCTCTTTCCCCCCCCTCATCTGCATTACTATGTAACACACTGCCATTGTGGCAAAGGTTTGGCATGACCTCAAAGGTCGAGCAGCTGTCTCAGCTACATGCAGACGCAGCCAGCTGCCTCAGTCATTACTTCCTTGCCAGAGTCGCTCCTGCTAACTAAAATGTCACAGCTATAAGCAAAGCACAACAAAAGTTCAGTTGTTCGCTGCAAGCGTGAAAACCGCTTTCTTTGTGTACTCCAGCATCTGAAGAAATTTGAACTTTTCTTCTTAATATTCACGCAGCCATAACGGTTAGGAAGTCGTTTATGTGTTTGGTGTTGGCATGGTGCCCGGCTAACTGTACTTTCCATTTTCTTCTCTTGGGCTCTGGTCATACTAAACTGTATTTTAATGCAGCTGTTTTCCCACTAAACATGTTGTCATGTGAACATGTTTCTGTTGCCACAAAATGGACTGAGTATAAATGGTGTCACAAACACAACCCCCGTGTGTAAATGAGCTGTCACTTTAAAGCCGTTTTCTGACCCCTGCTGCTCTGTACTACAGTTTCTATAACCGCAATGTCATCTGACCAAAATCCCCTTTACCCAAGTTAGGCATGCATGTGATGGTTGCAAATACTTTTTCCAAGCTTTCACGGAAAAGAAGCAAAAATGTGGCTAAAGCTTTGTTACCACTCAGAACAGGCATTTGTCAAGCCAACTGACCAATGAGCAGGCTTAAGGAAAGGGGGCAAAAAAGGGGTTTCAGTGTAAGTAATGTACAGTGTGAAATTTACCAACCCATCCCACACTCATGCATGTGTGCGTGTGTGTGGACCATGTAAACCTGTTCTGTGGGCACTCCCTCTTTAAGGCCTGTAAATAAGTCTAATAGGGGCACTTTAAATTTACTTTTAGCCAAGGAAACCGGTACCCACAGGCTCATTCAGAATCAAATGGCTTCCAGGTATTTAACTTCCCTGTTTCTCTTTATAAAGACGGATTTGGGATAAGTGTTTCAGTATGAATGTGAATGTTTGACGTGTCCATGAGTGCATGTTGTCTTTCGGGCCAGGCGAAATGATGGTCTGAGGCTGTTAACTGTCTCAGACCCTTTAAGCTATCCTCCAATCATTGTGTTCTGTTATCTGGCCTGCCTCAGTGGCAGACACTGTGAAAACTAGTGCAGGCTTTGCTAAAACCGGGCTTGACTGAATGTTTTAGGGGATGACATTAATGCTTTAAGATTGGAAATGATCACATATCTGTTGCCATTCTCAGGCCTCTCTCTTGTACATGCTTGTATTATCTTATGGCGTAGGCTCCTGGCTGGTAATGAATACTATAAGTCATAGAAAAATTCAAATACAGACTCAGATTTTAAGTTTAGTTGCTGGGTTTTCTTGGCATTCTTAAGTGTTTCTTCAAACCATGGCAAAGCTACTAACCAGTGACTGTTAGGCATTTGTGCACTGCAACTTGCCTTTGCATATTGGTACCTGCTTTCTAGGCTTATTTATATTCAAACTGATTGCATGAACTTAGGCTCTTGAATACTTTCAAATCTTTACTACTTCCCCTTGTAATTTCATACTTTTATTCACTTGTGTAGACTTTCTCCCAAATGCCTCCACTGGAGCTTGCATCACAGACATTGATTATAGATGGTCCCAAAAAAATTAAGTGACATTTCAGACAGTGTCACTTAACTTTGGGTCTGTTTCATTGATTTAGACCAGTGAAGCAGACCCCACATCTTTGCTTTAAGCGTCAGCTCCAACAGTGGTTCTGCTTTAACCCTGTTATTTTGATCCTTTTCTGCCCGTTCATGAAATGGTAGCATTTCTATTTTGTTTCCATTCTTTGTATTACTAAGTCTTTCTTTCCATTTTGCCATAATGTCTGTGATCACCTTAAGCTACACTAATGAGACTGACTTTTGCATAGTTCTATTTTTTAAAGAAAACAAAATGATACTTGCATGTTTTCCTTATTTTATAGGAGGGGTTGTTTTGTAGTGTTTTGTTTTTTTCCTTTTCTTATATTTACCCCCCCAAAAAACTCCCTACACTTGCTGGTCAGTATGTAAATAATGCACCATCATGACTGCCCCAGTCATTGTATCTATTCCACCCCAATGAGATACCAGCTCTGCTTCAACACATGGGATTGATGTGTGCTTTAGCTCACGTTGGCCTTCAAGTACCACATCTGGAGGCTGAAATGTGTAAAGACAGCTGTTGGCTTTCTCCCACCTCAATGTGAATTCCATGGGTTATACAGCAGTATTGTAGTAGTAATAGCATAGGTTCAGTAGTGGCTGTGGGGGTTTTCTTAGCACCATAACTACTGCTGGATTTTTACATTGATACTGTGGAAAGTGTCTTAACACCATCTCCAGTGACACGTCTACAGTTTAGTAACTCAAGAGTTGATGTTATGTCCCCTGAATCAGTGTTTCACTTTCTAGCTAGTGGTTTTTACCACATTCAATGTGTTTTACAGAGTTGTATTGGTAGATTGCATTGTGGACTGAAAGCATGGAAATTGTGAGAGAACTCTGTGTAAAAACACGTGATTATTGCAGGATATTTGGATTTGCCAGTAAAACAAGTTGTAGATGATTGGGTTCCAAAAAAATCTCAATCTAAATTGAAAATCAACCTCCCCAACTGAAAGTAAAAATTTTATACATTTTTTTTTTTTTTTTTTTTTTTTTCCCCTCAAATTTAATTTTACCCTAGTTTTAAAGTTGTCAGTATATAACTGATGTATAGCTGACTGTTTCAACTGGAAACTTGGTGTAGGATGTGTGGCGTAGTTTAAACCCAATGGGAAAATGTGTTGTAAGCTGCTTGGTTGGACATGGGCATCTAAATACAGAAAACTGCGTAATTGTACAGATGAGAACGCGTTTGTATAAAAACATATTTTTCTACTTCATCAGATCTCTACATGCATGTCAGCAATAAACTTTGATATGGAAACATCCAGCTGTCTCATTCTTTCCCACTAGGTGGAGCAGTTAAAACAAAAACAAGACTGCAGTAGGGGGATTGTATTCTAAGTAGACCCATAAAAAGACTACCTCTCCTATATATTCTACCAGATTTGGACAAAAGAAATCTATAGAAAACTTGTACAACTGTTAGACGTCTCTAGATGTGCGGTTTCAGTGCGCCACCCGTGTTATAAATGACTCCCTTTGTACTGTCTCACTCTTGCAGTGACTGTGGTTTTGGACCACACTGAGGTAGGCTTTCTCAGAAAGGAAGCCTCCTGCTGGCTCTGACAGCATTACAGTACCCTGTGGGGCTGGTCTTCCACCTCACCTCATGTCACACCCTCATGTCACTCAGGCCAAAAATGCTACACATGGAAAGCCTATTTTAAGCAGACCATAGACTCATTAAATGTGATACTGACAAAAGTTACTTTTTTTTCCTTTTTTTTTTTTTTTTTTTTTTGTTATGTAATGTATACTTAACCTACATTTTACAGGAATGACTTTTACAGCAGGCCGTTTGTTGTGGAGTTTACATGTGTTCTCTGGATGCTCGGGCTTCCTTCCACAGTCCAAAGACATGTACAGGACTAAGTTAATTGGCAATTATAAATTAACCACAGGTGTGAGTGAGAGTGGTTGTCTAAATATTAGTCCGCTGACAGGTTGGCAAGCTGTCAAAGGTATATCTCTCACCCTGTGATCGCTGGGATTGTGTTCAGCAGCCAAAACCCAGAACTTGATAATGGTTTGGAATTTGTTTTATTCTAATGGTCTTAAAAACTCAACAAGTAGTGAGCAAGGACACAAATGCTGTGCTGACTCATTGACAAGAATGCCTAAGCTTTAACCTTTCCAATATTTGTTGTCTTTTAGTACATTCACAGAACGTCAGGATGGAAAAGTCCAGAACCTTTAAGGGACTAAGCTCTGCTGATTTTTATTCCCTGTAAGCTACAAGCAGCTGGCCTTGAGGATGGCCCATAGATTCATGTGTCACAAACAGGTGTGCGTTAAAGACAACATCAGACATCTGCAATGTTCTTGCTTAATTACCTTGGAGAGCATTATGTATCTGATTCCTCTAGAAAAGTGCAAGAGTGGGGTTATGCAGCTGGATGTGGATAGCAAAGGGTAAGAGAGTATCCACATTTCCAGATGTGTGAATGTTGCAGTGTTGTCATAACTTTCTGTCTGTTTTAGTGGTAGCAGTAAATTTAAGTGTTTTGGAAATAACTGATTTAAGTTCCCAGCTGCATCAGCATTGTAGTCATTACTGTTTGTCTTGTAGGGACTGTGAATGTGTCTCTATCAAGCACTGACTCTTTATGGCTTCTCCGGGCAAGACACTTAAGCAAAACACACTAAAGAAAACAAAAATGTAGCATTGGAATTAAAACAAAACATGATTTTAAACCATAAATGCATCAAAGCTCATGGAATGCTGAATATGTGCCTCTACTTCATGGCCCAGTCCATATCTGCTATTGTTGCAAAGGCAAAATGATCTCTGACTCGCTCTCCTAGGAACTGAACAAGTAAGGTAAATATGT
Source organism: Maylandia zebra (assembly GCF_041146795.1). Taxonomy (NCBI): domain Eukaryota; kingdom Metazoa; phylum Chordata; class Actinopteri; order Cichliformes; family Cichlidae; genus Maylandia; species Maylandia zebra. Next base: position 27,331,055 of record NC_135177.1, read on the forward strand.
GTAAGATGACTACAACGGATAGTCCAGGACAGAGCTGGCCCTCTTGACCAGTTCGTTGGTTTGGCTTGTATGTGGGGTGGGATATATTAGGGAGCAAGTAAATATTTTGTCCTTAAAGCATCATCAGAACTGCAGCTCTTTGTCCTCAGTGGTCAGTAACTATCTGGAAGCTTAGAAAGGAACAGTGGTGAACTAGCAACGGGGTCATGGGAAGTCACTGATACACTTGGGGAGCAACAGACAAGCTACTGTAGCTCAGATTCCTGAAAAATGTAATGCTGTTTCTAATAGAAAGGTGTCAAAATACACAGTGCATCAGTTTGTTGCGTACAAAGCTCCAGACCAGTCGGGGTGTTTGTGCTGACCCCTGTCTACCGTCAAAAGCAGCAACAATGAGCATGCAAGCATGGAGCAATGGAAGAACATGGCCTGCTCTTATGAATCATGTTTTCTTTTACATCATGTGGATGGCCGTGTGCCTTGCTTACCTGGGGAATACCTGGTACCAGGACTCGCTATGTGTAGAAGGCAGTGTGATGCTTTAGGCAAAGTTATGCTTAAAAACCTTGGGTCCTGCCATCAATATGGATGTTACTTTGACATGTACCACCTACTTAAGCAATGTTGGAGATCATGTACACCCTTTCATGGAAATGGTATTCATTGATAGCTGTGGCCTCTTTCAAGAGGACAATGGGTCCTGCCACATTGTGGCAATTTGTTGACTTGGCCACCATATTCCCAAGATCATAATCCAATTGGGATGTGCTGTACAAACTAGTTCAATCCATGGAGGTTCCACCTTGTAACTAACAGGACTTAAAGGATCTTTTGCTAACATCTTGGCACACCACAGCACACCTTCAGGGGTCTAGTGGAGTGCTTGCCTCTGTGGGTCAGGACTGTTTTGGCAGCAAAAGAGGGGACCAGCACAATTTTAGGCACGTAGTAATGTTATGCCTGATTGGTGTATCTGTGCTTTAGATTTGTTTTAAATATGAATACAAGTTCATTTTTGACTAAACAGCAATCCAGTATTGATCCCTAGCTCCTAATACTGTAAAAGTAAAATCCAGGATCTGAAGAGACCAGTATTGTTAACAAAGTTCATTTTAGGGGAGAAAAGCAAAAAACTGGCCTCAAAACAAAATATGCACATGGTACCCATATGAGGAGTGAAAACAGCTGGAATAGGTTTTACTTTAATTGTTTTAAGTTTGTCTTTAGTCGTGTTCGTTCTTAAAATGCATGATAAGCAAAACTTCTGACATAATCATAGTACTAATAGCCACTGTAGCAACAAAAGCAAATACCTTCCTTTTTTAAATATCTAAAAACAAATTTCTTTTTTTTTCTTGTCTTCATTTATTTTGGACATATGTTGTACTACTGTAAGCTACACCGTTTAAAACAAGTTCCCATGTTCTGCTGAACCTAGAAAGCACTGTTAATGTTCCACTCTCATATGACGATAAAACAAACGAGGTAACAAAACCACTTGTACTCATATTCGTCCCACATTAAAGAATCAACTTAATTCCGTCACAGACGGGCTTAGAAGATGCTATAAAACTGGTGCCAGCAGGAAGAGACTTTGTTGTGGTGCCGTACACATGGTACTGTACTGCCAACAGAGAACAGAACAGACAGAATCTAATAATGCTAACAAATAAAATAGTTTTCTGGTAATAAACTTTTTTTTTTTTTTTTTTTTGTGACACATCTACAAAACTACAAAAATGATTCCCATACAGACTTAAGTACAGTTAGAGCTGAGACCAGACCTTGATTTCATTTGACTGCTTTTGAGTTCTCACAAAGCAATACATTTTTTTGGAAAAAGACTAAGACCAGGGGATTCACTGCTATCATTTTTATACCTGTGTTAAGTGTTGGAGCTGGACACTGTGCACACTTGCTAACACCACCTAAATTTAAAATGCATTTGCAAGTATGCAAATGTCTTTTTTTTTTTAGGTTCTAAAACAACAAGCGCCTTAGGTTTTTTGATAGGTTGAGATGTGTTGTGTTTTGGAGCTTTGGGAGGGATGACAGTAACTCACTGCTGTTCCTGCACCTAGAGGGCACATTCCCCTAAATGTATTGTTTTTTGATCACTATTGTTTCTTTTTTCTTTCATGGGCTCTCATCAGTCTGGTATGTAATGTGGGTATGAATCGTACCACAAGGTATTTCTAAAGCTTCACACACACCCGGGGCATAACCCCTCTTACTCACAATCATCTGAAACCTATCAGTGTGCATGTGGTCAGAAGGTTGTTTACAGCCTCTCTGTTTCTCTCCATGACCTTGTCCAGTTCTCAGAGAGAAACACCTCTGCTTCTCATCTCTTTCAGGACGGCATCTTGCGATATTCTTTAAATTACTCTTTTGAGTGCATGTGTTTGACGTTCCTCGCACATTTAGCCTACACATGGGTTTATTCAGAGTTGAGAATCCTCGACATAAAAACTCAAGAGAAGAGCCGGGCCAGCTGTGGGTGGAGACGCTCTTGTTCATTTTTTTGTTCACTCCGTTATTTCAGGTAACATTTATATATTTTCTAAGAAAAAGCTTTACTACTAAGGTAGCACATTCACATTTCATTGAATTACTTTTGCCTGTCTTCACCTCCTGAACCCATCCATCAGCAGATGAATGGGAAATCCAACGTGGCTCAAGAATGAGTGTCATTTTCAAACTGCCCGCTAACTCTGAACATCTGGTCCGGGGAGGGGAGGAGGGCAGCTCTGTCAAAGGGAGCCCTTGTGTCCCCTGTCAACACCATGAGAACAGCACACCGCGAGGCGAACAAGGAGGCGTGTGTGCACTGTTCATACTGTAATGTCTTTAACAGGCACAAGTTAGACTCATGAATACTGTGTATTTTTGGAAAGAGCTACAGTAATATGAATGGATGTTCTTTTCTTTAATTTGCCTTGAAATAAACTAAATAGACTAAATAAAAATTACCATGTGTTCCTTTGGATTAGTAGTCTACAATTTTTATTTTTTAAATTTTTTAAATTTATTCATTTATTATTTTTAAAAAAAGCAAAATGCGTTGGTGGCTTTAGAAGGATTTTTTTTCTTTAGGTGTAGTGCAGAAAGGTTTTTCAAAATAATATGGGAACATTATACGTTTTCTTTTTGTTTTAATACTGGAGCCTTTCTTTAGGCCACACACAGATGGCGTCAATAAAACATAGTCTGAGTCAAGAAAAAACATCTGATGCTACAACCAAAAGCAAAATCAGGAAATTGGAGAAAGATTTTAGGACTGAGTTTCAAGAAAACAATACTTAATGTGTTTGAGATATCCTAAAATTACCACTGAAAAGATTTATGGAAAGCTGGAAACACATAAAAGTGTGCTATTTTGGAAAACACCATTTGAAATGAAATAAATCCCATTAATTAAAATTCCCCGGAGCTGGAAAATTTATACCCTTAGTACAAAGTCCTGTTTTAATTTCAGCAATTGCCTTTTGTTTTTATTCAAATTGGCAAGATTATACGACCACTTCAGTACTTTAGAGTAAACTACAAAAAAAAGGACTCGCTAAAGTTTCTGTAAGCAGACGTGCTCTTTTTTTAATTTTCTCCTGATCTTGTGGTTGTTTATGCCACCAGATGGATCTTTTTTAGTTAATTAATTCAGCGTCTTATTGCTGCCACCTGTTTGTGAAGTTGTGTCTGACATTAATCAAGCTCAAGGGGAATGTTTCCCAAAAGATCTGTTTACCTAATGTGTTTTTCATACAAGTTTTAGTTGCCAAAAGCAAAACTTTCATACAATCACATTTTTCTTTACCGCTATTCTATTTAATTTTCAATACTTACAGCAGCAGTTACAAATTATAGTTGAAAATGTGAAATGATGTGCATAATATTATGAAATATAAACTTTGTACCTCATATTGAAATGCCTTCCTCTTTGTCTTACTAGGTGGCTATAAAAATATTTTATTAAGCAGTCCATAATGTTGTCATGATTGAAAAATCTTCATGTGTTACTCCCTGTGGAGCATGATTTCATGCCAGAGAGCAACATTTGATCATGTAATTTGATAAATGTACTATTAAGTGCGATGGGATTCTTCTCTGTGTGATGAAGCCTCTTGAGATAAGGTATTTTTCTTTGATTAAATAAACAAAACTCAATCAAATGAGATTAACAGTCGGCTTGAGATGAACCCAGGAAAGATGTTGCTTTGTTTGATGTAAAAGCCACATGTTGTATGTATGACAGAACTGGGTCCTGGCCTCTGGGATCATTTTGCAAGGGAAAACTGTACCTGCTGTCCAAAAACGGAGCCAAAAAAACTCAACAAAATGTGAATGAGCGCAATCCTCAAAACGATAATCGGTGGTGAGCAGAGGTGGTATTAGCTTGGGAAACGGTTGATGGTGATTATGACTCCTGCAGCTGTCTTCACTCAGCGCAGCCAGAACTCCAGGAGCTCTGCTGATGTTAAATGAACAGCTCAGAGAACTCAGCTGTCTGTCTGCACCTTTCCTTGTCTAATGACGTTTGGCCTCATACCACAGACTCCCTCAGATCCAGAGATGTAAACAGTAGAGACACGTCGTTAAATCTCATACTGGACTTTTCTGCATATGCTCAAGAGTTCAGGGTGATGTTTCAGTTTTAACAGACATAAAGACCATATTAGGAAAAGAAGGTTACCTCTATAGTGTGCTCTGGGATACTCAAAACTTGGCATTTGTTTTATATTTAAAGTGTTCTTACTTATATGTACTATTCACCATCATAATGATCATAGCTTTTTGTGTGTAGGGCTTTTTTATTTTGTCTTTTTAAGGTTTTGTTTATTTCTGTAAGTATATTCTGTGCTGACTGAACTTAAAGTTTCTTAACATTTGTGGCTCATGAATAACTGGATAGCTGTTAACCAGAGCACAGAGGAGCTGAAGTCTTTAAGAAATGTCAGTTTCTGCCTTGTCCACTGCTTTCAGCACCTAAACATACCACACGTCTTTTCAACTAAACATCACTATAGAAGGCCACTGAGCGTATTCAGTATAGTAAAACCAGACAACTATATCTGATATTAGGTTTTGGCATCAGGGATTTTTCTTGACATACGACAGTGCTGTGGAAAGTAAAGCCCATCAGCAGTATGTTCAGAAACCAGAAGGTTTCATGTTCAACAATATTCCAGTAAAGAAACCAGATTCGTCAAAATGCTGAATAAACTCTGACTCTCACATCCTCCTCTTCTTCCTCTCAAGTGCATCCCACTCCTTCATCCTGTATCTGATGATGGCAAACAGTACCCTGTATTTCCTCTCACTGTCCCTTCAGTAGTGAACTCTGGTGTGGGCGGTCAATGCTCGTCTCCGTCTCTTTGTGTGTGCTGTAAATATTTTCTCCAATCAAAGAGTCAAACTTCAGAGCTCGGTGTAATCTCTGCAAGTCCATCAGCAGGACTGACATCAAAGCACAGGATGAAGCACTCTCTTAGTCAAGAGTGCACGCCACTTCTACTCAGCTAAGTGTTTTTTCATGAAGAAGGATTTTATTTTTAGTTTAAATTATCACAGGTTGGAGAGAAACACTAAGTATATTTCTTCTCTCACCCAAACTGGTCGCAGCAGATGGCCGCCCCCTCCCTGAGCCTGGTTCGGTTAGAGGTTTCTTCCTATTAAAAAGGAGTTTTTCCTTCCCACTGTTGCCAAAGATACTATTTTGGAAAAACATAAAATAATACTATCCTTTTCCATCCCTACCCAGATGTTCTAGGTATGAGCCTAAATTTCCCACACAGTATAAGATCTGGTCAGAAGGGCAGACCTTTGAAAATGAGTCTATAAGCAGCTATATTGCTAGTTAATAATAAAAGGTGTTAATTAGAAGAAAAAAACAAATTCTTGACTGATTATACAGAAAAACTGCAAGAATTTTAAACAACTGTCAATAAATGAAAGTATGCATAAAAAGATGCATGTGTCAATACTTTGATTCATTGTGAAGCTTTTATTTTAAACACGCCTACTGTTATCTAAAAATACCCACTATGTTGATCGAGAAAAAGAAAACAGGAAGACAAGCAACCCACACAGATCATATTTTTTTCAACTGACTCTTTGTCTCCAAGCCATCCCACAGAAAGCCAAATAGAGCCAGAGGTGGTCATTACTGGTGGCTTCCCAGGGCGATGCTTCACCGAGTATCCTGGTCTATTCTCGGTCGGTTCGGGTAAAGTTGGTGCACAGCGGTTCTTATAGTGGAAACAGGGTGACAGACATTCATATAGGGTGTAATTCTTGCGGTTGTGTCTTCAGCCCCAATGAGGCATGGGTGGAGTACCACTTACTAAAACCAAACCAAGATTTCCCAAGTGGTGCCAGGCACCCATAGAGAGGAAACATGTCTGGACCAATCTGTGGCTACATCCTAGTCCACATGAGAAATTTTTGGCTGCTGTTTTGCTTTGCAGCTACATATTTTTGTGTGAAACTGTAATAGAAGCAGCACATAAGAACTGGGGCTTAGGTCTACAGAGGTCTGTCATCTGCACACACTATATCCATGTTTGGAGCTGCTGCTTCTTGCTCTGTTTTGGCTTTTTCGCATCGTTTTATCGCATATGAGTCATCAGAAAGTTTGCAATGTGTTTAATTTATTTATCTATCACAGAAAAAAAGGAATACAATGTTTCTAAAATTAAGAAATTGATAATTTAACAGAATAGATTTCATTTATGCAGACCCAGGGTGTACAAAAAAAACTTCTTTTGACTGAGAACATTAAGGCCCATTTTTTCAGGCCTGGGCTTCCTTTTGCACGTTGTTTTTAAAGGCAGCAGGCAGCTCGAGGTCCTGACAGGCTATCATTTCCCCTGAGAAAATGAATGTATTTTAAAAATATGGCAGCGAGCCTCTATAATTTTTTTTTTCTTAAAGTGACGCAGAGTGCTCTGTGTGAAGTACACTGAAATAACACGGATAAAGAAAAGTTTCAGAGGCCTGAATATTACA